>NC_080764.1:31591193-31894223 GCF_020826845.1 Diceros bicornis minor | reverse complement strand
AGAAGACTGTAGTGGAGACAAGACATAGTGGAGACAGATGCTTATACAATGTATTTTAATTCACCTGGAAAAGTACCATAACAGAAGTACGTGCCAGGTTCCATGAGCTAATGTATAAAAATCCTTTGCACTGTACCTGGCACGTAGAAAGTGCTCAGTAACAAAATGACAACAATGATGATGATGCAGCCATCACAATTCTGATATCATCATTTAACTGCTGGTTTCCATGATTCACATTTATAGAAAAATAAATAAAATCAAGAGAGCAACAAAAAGTGCTTCTTGAATTATAAAAATCAGTGATAACCCATAGATGTCCAGGCTATGCCAGCAAAGAGCAAAGATTATCAAGTCTCTTCTAAGTGCTAAAATCAAGTTCCTCATGGAACAAAATCTCCTTCCATAGTGATGTTCTAATGGCATGTGTCATTCTAGCTTAAATGCTGTCAGATGGAATGACGTTGCTCTTCTGAACGTGACATGGGTCAGATAGAGCTATTTTCAGATAAGAGATCAATTTAGTTGTACTTCTGTTTTGTTTTTTTTTTTTAATTTTTATTTATTTATTTTTTCCCCCAAAGCCTCAGTAGATAGTTGTATGTCATAGCTGCACATCCTTCTAGTTGCTGTATGTGGGACACGGCCTCAGCATGGCTGGAGAAGCGGCGCGTTGGTGTGCGCCTGGGATCCGAACCTGGGCTGCCAGCAGCGGAGTGCGCGCACTTAACCACTGAGCCACGGGGCTGGCCCTGTACTTCTGTTTTTTAAAAAAAATTTTATATATATATATTATAAAACTTTGGTGGATCAAGGCAGATATGAGAACTCTAAAATTTTCCATAGGTAAGGTTTTTTTGCATGTAATTCCTGATTCCCATCATTGCCTTTAGCAGCCAGGTCTGCAGACCTCAACAATGGTTAATGTTTAAAAAGGTACAGCGTGTTCTGGTTAACAACCCTGCTCATTTCCTCTTCCTGATGGTGCTGCTGTGATTGCAGGACTCAAGTAAGAGCTTTTCATTACATGAGAATACACGAGAAATGATGCTCAAGTCATAATAACTGTGAGATTAAAGTTGCTTGAAGATAAAGAACTTGCAGCCTTAAGGAAAAACTTGAATTGGCTTGGACCTTTATAGGGATAGGTTTACTGTAGTACCTGGAAATAATCCACAGCCACCACTGAAATATGCATAAGGATTTCAGACAGGAAATGGAGGAAATGCTGCATTAAACTGAAAGCACAGTGGGAGTTAAATAAGCTGAATATAGATTCTCTGGTGCGATCAGGGCACTGCTGGCATTGGCCCTACAGTAGTAGAAAGAATTACATGGTCTGCCCATCAAATCGAGAACATAAAGTGCTTTCAAGTTCTCCAACTATCCTCCTTCTTCTTTTATTAATCCCATTCTCATTAATCCCCTGTACAATGTTCCACGACAGCAGCATAATGCAGCTACTGACACTTCCTGTAAATGATACACCCAATCCTCTTCCTGCCAATCCAATTGGCACCACCCCTTCAAATTTTACTCAACACTCAGCTCCTCTGAGATGCTCTCTCTGATTGCCCTCTAGTCCTTTCTGGTCACTGCAAACTCTCAGTGGTTATTTGCCTATTGATTTGCTAACTATGGCTGGGTATTTACTTGTGCCACGCGTTGGGCTTGGTCCTGGGGCTACCTGATGAGTAAATCGCAGTCACTGCCCTCATGGAGGTCACAGTCCACATGAGAAAAACAGTCTAATAAAATGTGATAAGGGCAATGGTTGAGATAGGCATGCGGAAGCACAGACACGCATCCTCCGGGAGGTCAGAAGGTTTCCTGGAAAAGCTGATGCCAGAGGTGAGTCTTCTGGGATGAGTAGAAGTCGGGCAGGTAAAGGAAGGTGAGAGGAGGCACAGGTGGTCTGTGGTGGGTGGTGGAAGCCAGGAACAGATAAGGCGGGCCCTGTGTGCCATGTTGTGCTTGGGTATGGTAGTAATCTTCCACTTGCTGATGAGAAGTTCTCTGAATTTGGGTTCTTTTCCTACAATTGAATTATAAGCTCTTCTAGGGACCATATTTTCTACTTACTTTGCCTTCTTCCCCATGGGTCTGTTATAGTTCCTAGTGTTTTCCAAAGAGTGTGTTCCACCATCCTGGGAAACGCTGCTGACTCACTGGCCACCTCTGGGCACTCTGTCCACCAGTGCTAACAAGACTCTGTGCGACCACGGAAAGATGCGTCATGCTCTCAGCTACAAGCTGAGACCCAGGAAGACATGCATGTCTTTGACTCAAAGCAAGTATGTGCTGCCTAAATGGAAGAACCATCCAAACCGTTTACCCAGAAACTCCACAGTCCCCATCAAATACTATCTTTATGCTATTTCATATTCTTAGCCTTTGAGATGATGATTTACATTTTATATTCAAAAAGCTTAGCACCAATATTTCTATAAAGATTTCATTGGATAATAAAAAACGGCACTGCACAGGTATGGAATAGAAGTTCTAATCATCCTACAAAAACAGAAAGTAATTTTTAAAAATTAAGATCTTTGGGCCAGCCCCGTGGCTTAGCGGTTAAGTGTTAAGTGCGTGCACTCCACTACTGGCGGCCCAGGTTCGGATCCCGGGCGTGCACCAATGCACCGCTTCTCCGGCCATGCTGAGGCCGCATGCCACATACAGCAAGTAGAAGGATGTGCAACTAAGACATACAACTATCTACTGGGGCTTTGGGGGAAAAAAAAAGGAAGAGGATTGGCAATAGATGTTAGCTCAGAGCCGGTCTTCCTCAGCAAAAAGAGGAGGATTAGCGTGGATGTTAGCTCAGGGCTGATCTTCCTCACAAAAAGAAAAATTAAAAAGATCTTAAAAGCCTCCCTTTTTATTGATATGATTGCTACCTCAAAAGTTGCAAATGCTAAGTGAGTCACTGTTGTCCCAGAGCCACTGGACTTTCTTTAAAGGTAGAAATATTTAGTGGGCAAATAGGCCAGTATCTTGCAAATCTTTGAGAGCTTTGTTGAGTCCCTCTGCTTCCCAGAGAGAAGGTTGGATCCCTCAGACTGAGGTTGAGGCATGGGAAGTATGCCTTGTTTCTGGCCCCCCCACCGCCGTTTGGCCCCTAGGTAAACAGACCTCCACATTCCAAAGCTGCCAAAATGCCGTCTTTCACGGATGGTTAAAGCCCAGCTCCTCTCCCACTGCCTGGGGGCAGCGGGGGAGGAGGGAGGAGAGGTGGAACGTCAACAACAGGGTAAACTGACAAGAAAAAAGGTAGAAAAAAGCACCAAGCGAGTTTTACAGGCTCTGCTGCTCCACAGCCGTCATTTCAAGGTTATGGCTTTAGAATGACAAAGGAGGCAGCTTTCCTGGGAGCCCTCCTCAGTGGAAACAGCCAGGATCTAGGTTGCCTCTGGAAAGAAGAAAGAAAAACCCTGGCGCATGGAGCCAGGTGGGGAATTTTGGTCAGTGAACCCAGAGCTTTTAGAACAACCAAATAACACATGGGAAGCTTTGTTTCTGATGGCCCAGGAGTAGGGCCTAAATCATATTTAGTGTGAAAGTGAGACTAACGGCCTGTTTTAAATTCCTCAACTAGAGTTTCCAAACCCTGGCGATATCCTAATAAGCAAACACTCCATGGATGAGCTGGTCATATAAAAGCCACTTCCAAACCCAAGGCCTCACAGAGGGGAGAAAAGTGAGCAATATTTCCCTATCCAGTTAAGCTTCCCGGTACCCAGGTCAAGAAATCCATTTCAAACACATCAGAAGAACTTGAATGTGAACACTTTGGGAAAGCAAATAATACTTCCTCATTGACTTTCGCTCCAAGCCTCAGTGTCCTTATTAGTATATTAGAGATCTTAATATCTAATTCAAAAAGATAGTCACAAAGATCACACAAGATAAAATTTTCAATTTGCATAAGGCACCTAGAGGTGATTTGCTTCCTCTTTTCTCCCACTATTCTGACTCCTATTGTTCTCACCATCCTGGCAGCTGATTATATAACCAACTGGGGGTGTTTCTTGGCTCATGTTTTCTCTCCTGGAAGGGTCTGCAAACTCACTGAAGACAGGAACCTTGTCTGATGCACTGGGCTCCCCACAGAGTACAGCACAGAGTAGACGGACAGTAGGTGCTCGGTGGTTACGTGTTTCTATACCTACAATGCGTTGCTTCACTCTTGTCTGACTTTTCCTCCCTCTCAATCACATATGAAGGATGGTGAGGAAGCAAAAAATGCTTCTCAGTACTTCTGTGGCCTTTCCCACATTTAGAGACAACAGGAATGGAACTAGAAGGAGAAAAGTATTTCTTAACATATGTTGATCTAATTAGAGGACAATGCCTGTATTCCCCAACTAGGACAGCATTACTGGAGAAATTACCCTCTAAATGGCGTTTTAAGTGCAGTCCCAACAAAATGTAAGTTCTAAGCAGTTATTTGGCCAAGAGGACATTCTTCAGATAACGCCACAGCTGTACTGAACACAGCTCTCTAATCTGTTGCAAAACACCAGCACCCTTCCAGCTACCTTACTGATACCAACAACTATCAGGCAGGGAATGTTTGGGGGAGACTTGGACTTCTACAGATAGTTGACTTCTATAGGCAGATACAGAAGCACATTTGAGATTGCCAAGCCTTTCATTTCACAGATGAGTAAACTGAAGCCAGAGAACTCATGATTTGCCCAAGATCACAAGGCTAGTTAGAGGTTGAGCCAGATGGAAAAACCCCTGGCCAGTGGTTTCTAGTCCAATTCATTTATTCAAAAAATGTTTATTAAATGCCTACTATATGCTTAATATGTTGGAGATACAGACGAGCATGACACAGTCCTGCTACTCAGGGAGCGTATAGCCTTAGAGAGGGTGAGAGACAAGAGAAACAGCCAGTTATATGACAATGTGACAATGTAGAGTAATGGCTGGAAAGGGCAGTAGGAGAGCCAGGCCAGGAGAGTGAGGCACCACTTCCGGCTCAAAATTTAAAGGGACACCAAAAACTCAGTAATTGCGATAAAGAAGGTATCAGTATTACTGATTTTTCCTTTTGGCTCAGGCTCCATTATGGCTCAGCAAGACACTACTGCTGATCCTGTCTTTATTTAACATTTTAATATTTTGTACATTGTGGACTTTTTGCATTAATTTTGATTGTTTAAAATATTGCATCAAAATGATCTTTATCTTGATTACTGAGTTTTTTTGGTGCTCCCCTCTAAAATTTTGCATCTTAGGCAAGGACCTCCCTCTAGTCTCCAGGGGAATCTAACAGAGGCCTCATGGGGATGCAAGGAAAAGGAGGATCCTTTGTGTGAGTTCCAGGAGAGGCACCAAGTTTTCAGATTCTGCTTCCAAGAGGCCTACAGGTTCAAAAGAGCTCTATCAGGGGCGAGGTAGGTAGGATTTTTTCAGCCAAAACAGCTCTGCCTTCATCTGTCTTGTTTGATAGCATTTTGTGTAAGGATTTGTTGTAGTCCTGGTTTAGTAGAAAGGGATTCTCAGGTCTAAGAACTGTTTGGAAAGTTTTTACAGCAATGAGAAAAGATTAGTTTCCAATACATAAGGCCCCTCACCCATCACGGGCTCTAGTGTTGGGGTTGAGGGACAGAGCAAGCAGATGGAGCAGGCGAGGCACCAGGGCCCGGAGAGCAACGGGAATGCCGTGAGCAGACCAGCTGCTGACCCACCCACCAAAGCTGTAATGGGTTTCAGAGCTCAGCTGTTGGCTTTCCTCCCAAGCTCCCCCTGTAGAGCCCTGTTAGCAGATTCATTCGACACACACACACACATTTTCCTGGACCAAATGGCTTGCATTCCCTTCTTTATCCACCAGAGGAAGGTCTAAAAGGATAATTTTAAAAATTTGACTATCACAATAGAAAGTCTGCTTTCCTGAGACAAATGCTCAATAGATGGAGGGAGGGGGGAGGGGCAGAGCCAGAAAAAGAAAACATCTGAGAAACGATTCCTACAACTGAACTAGGTGTAATCCAGCCAGATCTTTTTTTTTTTTTTTTGGGGGGGGGGGGTGCCACATTGCACAACTCTAGGGGACGCCTTCTCATTGTAGTCTATGGAAATGACACCCCCCCCCCCCCCGAGTCATGCAATGCCCAACCAGTTGACTACACAGGGTAGCAATAGTTGATGATAGTCTAAATATCCACTAGGGAAAATAGCTTGTGTCCACATTTTGCTAATTCATGCATCCTAATTCACACGATTAGGCTATCTCAGTTTTAACAAGCTAGCTTCTCAAAATCTGGAAATTTTCTCTAGCAAGAGTGTTCAATTTTCATTCTCTTGAATTCCTTCCCTAGGAAGAAGGAGGCGTGTGTATAGAGACAAGTGATTAAGGTGATAGCGAATCTGGAAAGCCGTTGAAAGTAAAGTCAGCTAAGAAAGAGTTCAAAGTCAGAGTCAAAATTATTATTTTGGTTGGATTATATACAAAACAAATCTGATAAGATCAAGTTTTTGGGGAGAAGTTGCAAAAACGGACCCTTATAAACTCCAGCAAGATGTAACTTGGTATTTCTAAAAGGTTATTTGCGGGTATGTATTTAATGCATATCAAACATTTTAAAGCAAGTTTTAAAACTACATCTACAGTGACCCCACCAAAAATACATATAAATACAGGAAAAAGAACTTGAGTTTATATGCATGTAAACAATGGTTCTCTTGATAGTGTGGTTATGGGTGATTTTTTTCCCCAGCTTTATTGAGATATAACTGACGTTTAACATTGTATAAGTTTAAGGTGTACAACATACTGATTTGATAGTTATGTATAGCAAAATAATCACCACCATAACTTTAGCTAACACCTCCAACACGTTACATGAATACTATTTCTTTTTTGGGGTGAGAACGTTTAAGATCTACTCTCTTAGCAACTTTCAAGTGTACACTACAGTATTATTAGCTACAATCACCATGCTGTACATTAGATCCCCAGAACTTATCTTAACTGGAAGTTTGTACCCTTTGACCAACATCTCCCCATTTCCAGCACACCCCAGCCCTTGGTAACTAACACTCTACTCTCTTTTCTATCAGCTTTTTTAGATTCCACTTATAAGTAAGATCCTACAGGATTTGTTTTTCTCTGTCTGACTTATCTCACTTAGCATAATGTCCTCAAGGTCCATCGATGTTGTCACAAATGGCAGGATTGCTTCTTTCTCATGGTGAATAATATTCCATTTTTCATATATGGGTGATTATCTTTTCTAATTCTCTCCTTTTACTTTTCTTTTTTTTTTGAAAAATTTATTCACTCCATGGACATTTATTGAGCACCTGTCACATACAGTGGGTTGTTCCAGGTGTGGGAGATACAGCAGCAAATCTCATGGCACTTAGATTCTAATCGAAGGATCTAGGCAACAAAAAAAATAATTGTGTAGTGATTTGGAGAAAAATTAAGTATAGAGCATATCAGGAGTATTGGGGTTGGGGTGAGGGGGAGTGATTTTTAAATAAGTGTCAAGAAAGGCCTCAGAGAAAGATGATATTTAAGCAAAGACTGAAAGGAGGTGAGGGAGTAAGCCTTTCAGGTATCTGTGGAGAAGGCTTTCCATGCAGAACAAATAACATGTGCAAAGGCCCTGAGGCGGAGGACAGAGCAAGTGAAAGGGAGTAATAGGAGGTTAGAAAGGCAGGGAGACAGATTATGTGAGACTCAAAGGTCTTTACAAGGACTTTGTCTGTACTCTGAGTGAGACGGAAAGCCATTGTCTGATTTTGAGCAGAAGAGTTATATTATCTGGCACATTCTTGAATGGTATCACTCTGGCTGTGTTGGGTATAGTTTCAAGGGGAGCAAGGGCAGAAGAAAGAAGACCAGCCATGAAACTATTTCAATAATCCAGGCACGACGTTCTGGTGGTGCAGACCAGAGTGACGGTGACAGTGGTGTGGTACTAGATATATTCTCAAAGTGTGGCCAACATGATTTGCTGAAGGTTTGGAGGGGTAGTGTGAGAGTCACAGAGAGATCAAGGAAGAGTCCAAGGTTTGTGGCCTCAGTGCCATTGACTGAGATGGTGACATCTGTTGGAGGACCAGTTTGGGAAGGGGGGAAGGCCAGGGGTTTGATTTTGGACATGTTATATTTGCAATGTCAAGGAGCAGTTGGATCTGGAATTTGGGGGGAAGGTGAGAGAAGGAAGCTGGGACTGGAGAGATACATTTGGGAGTTTGTCAACATGTCTATGATATTAAGGCCAAGAGACTGGATGAGATCACCAAAAGACTGAGTTTAAACGGCAAAAAAGGTGTCCAAACTCTGTCTCCTGGAGCACCCTGGAGTTAAGGCCACAGGGATGAGGAGGAGCCAGCAAAGATGCTGAGAAGGAAGAAGTGAAGGAGAAGGACAACCAGGAGCTCATGGCGTTCTGCAGCCAAGTGAGAAAAACATCTTTCAAGGAAGAGGGATTCATCATCTGTTTCAACTGCCGCTGATTGGTTAGGTGAGATGAGCCTAGGAGCTGCCCACTGGCTGTAGCAACTTGGCGGTCATTGGCGACCTTGACAAAAACGGTTTTCATGGAGTGTGCACATGAAAGCCTGATTGAAGTGGGTTTAAGAAAGAACGGGAAGAATTGGAAACAGTGAATGAAGACAACTCTTTCAGTTTTGCTGCAAAGGGGAGAAGAGAAATAGATCTATAGTTAGAAGTGGAAATGGGGGGCCGGCCCCGTGGCATAGTGGTTAAGTGCGCGTGCTCCGCTGCTGGCGGCCCTGGTTCGGATCCTGGGCGCGCACCGACGCACCACTTGTCAGGCCATGCTGGGGCGGCGTCCCACATAAAATGGAGGAAGATGGGCACAGATGTTAGCTCAGGGCCAGTCTTCCTCAGCAAAAAAAAAAGAGGAGGATTGGCATGGATGTTAGCTCAGGGCTGATCTTCCTCACAAAAAAAAACAAAAAAACAGAAATGGAAAAGGGGCCAAGAGAAGGGTCTGTTCATTTGTTTTTAAAGATGAGAAAAATAAGAGTTGTTTGTATGCTGATGAGAATGATCCACAGGAAAGAAGAAGAATTGATGGTGCAGGAAAGAGAGAAGAGACTTGCTAGAGCAGTGTCCATGGATAGGGGAGGGGGGCTGGGATCCAGTGCCCACAGGGAGGCCAGTTCTTCTCCTGCAAGAGAAGGGAAGGCAGGGCAGGGCTTACGGCCACAGGCACTGGAAGATGGGTAGAAGTGATGGTGGGGACAGTGGAAATAATCTTCTGTTTGCACCTATTTTCTCATCAAAAGAGGCAGTATTAAGTATTAAGCAAGTATTAAGGAGATGAACAGGTATTACTCAAGGACTAGCAAACAAAGAAAGAAAGAAAACTTAAATATGCATAAACTTTCACTTGGCAACATCACTTCCAGGAATTTTTCTTAAGGAAACGATTAAGGAACTTTGCCAGGCTGTTCTCTGGCAGGAATATTTGTAAGAGCAAGAAAGTTAGAAACAATCTAAGAGCCTCCCAAGAGCAGATTGTTATTATATTGAACCAATTTATTAATCAGTGCAGCCTTTCAAATGTATACATTGATATCGAGTATTAACCATACATTTAGAAGAAAAAGAAAGCTCCCATGTTTGTAAAAGAAAAAATTATTTGTATATATCTATCTATATATATCTACATGTTTAAAATTGGTAATCCTTGCCAAATTGGATTATGGATTGCTGATTCTTTTTGTTGACTACATTTTCTGGTTTTTCTATAATAAGCAGAATGAGAAATCTGTAATGAGGAAACAACAACACAAGAACCTTCTCAGTGATTCCATGCTGTGTGGCAACTTTAGGTTTCTCGGTGACTCTCAAGATGCCCTGGAGCCTGACTTACACGCTGCCTCAGCCTCCCCTGAGCTGCCTAACAGTTAAAGCAAACCCAGTAATGCCACAAGGTGGCTACATCCTTACCTACAATCCCCATCAGCTGCACCATTACCACTAAACCACCCCAACTAAAAATAATGTGATATTTTTATCTATGTGATAATCTATTTTAAAATACTTTAGTATAGGCAGTTTGTGTGTGTGTGTGTGGTCATTAACTCTAATCAACAATGCAAGAGGTGATTAGCACGTGGAACATTTGAATCTACATCACCATCTTAGTGTTGGTTACTGAGCATATGGGGTATACTTACATGAATCAACACTTGAGGGTAGTTAATTAGCATAAAAATGTTAGAAGCAATATTCACGTGAAATTGTGAGTTAGCAGGAGTGAGACAGGACCCATTGACCTTGCGTGGGCAAGTCCCGCAGCCCACACCCACTCAGGTCTGGGGTCTCTTAGCCATGGCTCCCTCCACTCTTGCCTGATCTAACTCGAATGTTGCCTCTACAGTCCTGCTGTGAGCATGTCAGCAAGTCCACTTCAGACTACGCCTTTCCTGTAAAATGCGGGTAGACAGACAGAGCGGCAGACAGGGAGCTGTCCAAAGCCACGCGTGCTCGTGCCTGCCTGCTTGCTAACATGCGCACATATGCTTGGCCTCTGTTCTGAGACTTGCGTGGATGTGACACACCAACTGGTTTGGATCAAATAACGCCTACTGGCCTGTTAGAAGAAACTACTGAAATTTACCAAGAAGAACCTCACAATCCTCTGTTGGCCAAATTGGTTTAGGCCATTTGTTACAAATAAAAATAATCATATTATTTGATACATACAATGGACACTGTCTCAGTAGTAATATAAGGTGGGTGTAAAAGCATATTTAGAGAATTTTACTACTTTTATTGATCTGTTGTATATAATTTAAGTTTAAAAAGTGTGCTGCCTATGGCATAGCTTTAAGACAATGCTCAGCCATCCCTCTTTTAACCAGATTGTTGCCCCAAGCCCCTGCTAGATAGGGCTTCCGCCTCCTGCTACCATAGGGGATTCTGAGTATTCTTTAGAAGGCCCTCTGCCTTGTTTCCACAATGTGCCACTTACCTTTGAAACGGCTGCTCCAGAATTTGAATTTCCAGCCCCAAGTCGGCATTTCTCTGATCCATTTGCAACTTATGCACTATTAATGTTTGGATTACACTGGATAACTTTGGAGGTTAAAATGGATTCATGCAAAAGGATGACTGAGTAAGCAATAGAAACATGACCTAGAATAATCTCATGGTTTGATATTGCATAAACATGTTTTATAATGTGTTTAACAGCACACTTGATACTTCCTGAATTTGTCAACCATAACACGCTCTTTTCTGTAAGAAGGGAGAAAAAGAAAAACCATGATTTTCTTCTCATTCATGATCAAGGAAATTATTAAACTGAGAGAATCTAGTGATACACTCAGTGATACACTGTCTTGTGTTTTTCTTTTCATCCTGTATTCTTTTCTCATCTTCTTGTTCAGGGCTGGAGCAAAGTCAGCTCTCCTCCTTGGAATGGTGGCATTTAACCTCACATTCATTTTTTAAAATACACCTGCCTGACTCTGACCAGAGATCAAAATGAGCATCACCAATAATGGACAGATTGACGTTATGTGTCCTTTGATATGTAACACTGAGAGGAACACAGCACCACTTCCATGATATTCCTGGCAAAATGCATATACTAGTCACAAAGAAACATTATACAAACCCAAACTGAGGGAGATTCTACAAAATAACGGTGTGAAATCTTCAAAAATATTGAGGTCATGAAAGACAAGGAAAGATCGAAGAATCATTCTAGATTGAAGAATACTAAAGAGACATCAAAAGTAAATGTGACACATTATCCTGGACTGGATCCAGAAACAGAAGAAAAAAATTTTTTTCTCTATGTATGAGAAGAATAGGTGAAATTTGAATGGGGTGGGTGGATTACATGGTGATACTGTATAAATGTCAACTTCTTGCTTTTGACGGCTGAACTGTGGTTTAGTAGGAGAATGTCCTTGTCTTTTCATAAATTTACATTGGCATTTCTAGTGGGGCTGGGGCATCATGTCTGCAGCTTTCAATTGTTTCAGGAAAATAGAGAGAGAGAGAGAGAGATACATAGATCATGATAAAGCAAAAGTGACAAAATGTTAGCAGTTGGGGAACCTGGGTAAGAGGCATATGGCAGTTCTTTGTATTATTCTTTCAACTTTTCTGGGTTTGAAATTATTTTAAAATAAAAAGTAAGAAAAAAAAGAGAAATATTAAAGAGTATCTTAAAGCAAGAGTCTTTAGGTTACTTACCATTACTCTTAAAATGAGAATGTTCACTATCACCATAAAACAAATTGCAAATATCTGCATCTACAGAGATATTATTATATCTTATATATGTAGCTGTATATAATTTGCTTGGGATCCTGCAGACTTGCTGAATTAGAAAATCCAGAGCTGATTATGGCACACAGCCAGTGTGGGCATCACCCTCTAAGCAAGTCTTCTCCATTCCAGAAGCTCTTGGGAAGGTCTGGGAAGGAAGAAACCAGCTCCTTAGGGCTTCCTGTCCTTGCTTCTCTCTCACATCCCGAGTCCCTCCATCTCCTCTCTCTTGCTACTTCACTCACTCAGGTGTAAATACTTGATAATGATGCAGCATAGCTTTCGGAACAGTGTTGCTCAAAACGCTAATGTGTTCTCAGAAAACAAATGAAAACAAAAACAAAAATCCCATCTGGGTCTTGGGTTGAATAAGTCTATATAATGCTCCATACAGTAGCGCCTTCCTGGACATTTGTAATATGCATTAGTTTATAAATGGCTTACAAATGGCTGAATTTTGTGTAATTCAATATTTTGCAAACATTTTTGGCCGTGGAACACTTTCCCCCCACTTAACACTTATCATATACCATTCAGTGACACTCGTGTTTCTCCAGGTTTTCTTATTCCTGAAGGCCATTTAGGATTGAACCATTTAGGAGGCTGAAGGGAATGACCTAAAGGTAGCCAGGCCTTAGGCATGGCTCAGTCAGGGCCTGGCTCAGGTCATTTCTTGTTCTGACAGCTCTGCCTTCTTCTATGTGTCAGCTTTTATCCACAGGGTGACTTCCCTTGTGAGATTTCAAGATGCTGTGCGCAGCAGCTGGGTCTAATGCTTCTCCTGTCACAGCCAGGCAAGCAACGTATTGAACTCATCCTGTCAGACTACAGCCCTGCACCAATCCCCAGCTCCAGGGAAATGGGACTGCCCTGTTAGCTTAGGCCAGCCAGGGCTCCCCTCTGTGCCTGGGAGGGGTCCCATTCATACATGGTGCAATGGATGTTGGGCGGTATCAGAATGTCCTCCACAAGGTGGAATTTAAGCCAGCAGAGGAGTGGGGGCATTGCACCTGGCTCAGGTCAGCCTCACCCCTGTGGCCTCTCAGATGATCACCAGCTCGTTGGGGCAGTTCTACACCCCTGGTTAGCCTGTCCTTGGGGGAGGAAGGGCCCCCTGAGTATAGTCCCCTCCACTTCCAGGTGGAGTGTGGAGGGCAGGGGCAGAGGCACAGGCTGCCCCAGTTGCTGCACTGAGAAAGGATAAGCATACCAGTGCACTGAGTTGCCTTCTCCATGTTTTTCTTCTCTTTTTTTATTCCCATGCTTTCCCATGATTGGATTTTTCTTTTTCTTTAGCCCCACCCAGATCTCCTGCAAGCCTGGTTTCTAGGAGCACACCTACATTCAGGACACTTCTGAAAAGAATCCTGAACACACGTGGCTCCTCAGTTCCCCCACTGGACATTGAATTCCAAAGGTTATTTTCTTTCAGCCTTAATCTCAACTTTTGCCTCATAATTCTGAAGTAAAATCCTTCCTGAGACAGGTCCTCACAAAGTGCTAAGAACTAAACAATGTGTCATCATTACACTTGCAGTAATTTCCAAATAGCAATGGTGAATTCAAGTATTTGTAAGTAACTTTGCATGGGTCAGCCGGCTGCAGCTAAGACTCTGCTGCTGGGTTAACATTGGAGCTTTAGTTTGATCTAATGCAAACAATGAACAGAAATCAATACAGTCAAGTTTTCTCTCTTTTCTCATGAAATAGTTAATGTTAATGTCACAAGTACAGTGCTTCCACATGACAACGGCTGGCTTTGAATGTGCGCCATCACTCATTCATCACCCAAAGTAGACGAGAGACAGATTCTAGGGCTCAGGACTGCTCACTGTAGGAAGCCTGGGAGAGTGTCTGGCACCTGTCCCAGAGCAGATGTTACCGCTCTCCTTCCTTCCTCCCTTCTCTTCCTTCCCCATAAACATTGCCCCAGAGGAAAAGAGCCAAGAAATTACTGAAAATTGATATAACAAGTTAGTTCTGCATCTACTCTCCTGTTGCCCTTCTTGAAATCATCAGCCCCTTGTTATTAGGTTGCTGCCTAATTCATTTGATAAAACTGTGTGATAAGTTGTGTTATACACACACACACACATTTTTAATGTAAGGTCTTCAATGCCTCAATTCAAAATAGTGACAAAGCCAAGAATCTCAGGCCGCCTTCTCCTCACCATCAAGTGCTTGCTCCTCTCTTAAATCAACCATAGAGATGAATTGGGTTTGAAAGTCTTTAGGGTCACTTTGGGGTACAAGTGACCCCTTAAAGCCTACTGCTTGTCAAATATCTGCCTCAGAGAAGAGTCAGAGCTTGACGATTCTGAGAGTTTCTTGAGGCTCAAAATTCCTGAAGGCCATCTTAGACTTGTGAGTCTCCTCTGGTTCCAGAATTACTTCTACATTTACCAGTCCAGCAGATGTAAACCACAGGATTATAGAGTCTCAGAGTAGGAGATGATCTTAAATGTTCTATCCTCTATTCTAAGCTACAATTTCCCTGCCAAGTGGTAACCTAGCCTCCCCTAAAACATCTCCAGGAACAAGCCACCGTCTACCTCTAAAGGAGGCCCATTTTGCTTTAGGATAATATTAATTGTTTGAAAGTCTTCATTAGGTCTGGTTAAAGTCTACCTTTCTATAGTTTCTACCTCCTTCTGCCTTCTGGAATAATATAAAAAGTGTCCAGAGTTTCTATGTGGCAGCCTTTCAAATGCCTAGGGTCAACTATTTCCTACAGAGGAATCTTATGGTTGAGGAGGTGAGCCTGCCTTGCCCACCATTCCCAGCTGAGAGAAGCAATGTCCTTCCTTGTACCTAAGTGGCCATGTTCTAGGCGACAAAACAAAAATCACCAAGTCATGTTAATGGTGAAGCACCAGAATTAGAATCCTGCTGCTGGGGGCATGGCAAAGCAACCAGGTAACCTATCATTTTGATGGACACTATCAATAATTTTGAATGATTTCCTGCACTAGATCTAAGCTCTAGACTCAGTTAGGCCCAGCCAGAGCACGATTCCTCTCTTTTCCAACAAACTTGACTGTGAGCCCTTCCGGTTGTCATAATGCCTGGTATTGCAATTGAGATTCTTGCCTTCTTTATTTCCACATACAGACTTCTAAAAGTTCCCGCATTACTTGAAATAAACTAAATGAATCTCTAATCCATCGACCCACAGAACGTAACTAAGAAATCTCAAGTTTTCTAAGTCTTCTCTTCTCCAGGCTAAGGATCTCCAAACATTTAAACCATCATTATGAAATGGTTTCCCATCTCTTCAACTTCTCTGCCTCCCTCTCTCTCCCATCTCCCTTCTCTAAATCTCTTAGTTCCACCTCTTCACCTCCAATAACCACCATCACAAATGAAGCAGATCACCATTCTAAGCATGTGCTCTGTGTCTCCAGCACAAGCAGAACACTTTTATGAAATCAAACGTGCACCTTCTTTCCATTTTTGGAGTGATCAGAGTGAAGATTTCCCTACCTGATCAGCCCCATGGAACCCAAGGATTGTTAGAACCAAGTTTATGAAAATGAACTAAAATGGATAATTGTCTGCATGCCCTTGAAGGGAATATGGTGTGTAGTCTTCTATTGATCTCCTGACTACCTCCCTTCAATGGATGAGATTATCAAAAGTATTGCCTCATCTCGATTTACTTGGGTTGTATTGGGAAAAGAAGTAAAAAAAAAAAAAAAATCTAAACTCCAGATAATGTGTTTAAATTGATTACTTAAAAGAAAATGTAAATATTCTTATATGTATGCATTTTTTGGCTGCGTAACAGAAAATCCAATAGCTGGGTAAACCATAGGATGTTGCTTAATGAGGTATCTAAAACTGGGTGGAGAAAAAGGTCTAGGTTTTTTTTTTTCCCCACTCAAGGTTAGAATCCGAAATTCTGCCTCCAGAATTCTGCTTGGCATTTTCACATAACTATGTTCAAGACTGAAAGTCCTGAAAATCTTGAGCCAGCAGGACTTCCCCTTCCGTCTCATCAGTCAGGGTGGAGGCGCACGGCCAACCGGAGTCGAAGGGAAGCGAGGAAGTGAGTTTCTGGCAAAGGGAAGTGGGATTGTCATGACCAGGCAAAGCGTCTGCTTCAATGTGTTTAGAACATTTAAAAATAGAGTTTATTTTATTACAAAAGTTAATACATAATTATTAAAGTATGGAAAATAGAAGAAAAAAATTCCCTAATGCCACTACCCAAAGTCTTTTCTCACTGCACTATTTTAACACTGTTCCAATCATATTGTATATAGAGTGTGAATTTCCTTTTTTTTAATTACTTGACATATGATTATTTTAAGGCTCTATGGTTTTTGAAATATATTTACCATTTCGAAATAAAATGTAGACTAAAGGAGGGAGCAGCGAACAGCAGAAGGAGGGCTGGCTCAGGCTCTGGCACAAATCTAGCCCTGTATTTCGGTTTCCTCAAGATAAAGAAGTGCGTTCCTTAGTTCTACTATTTCCGAGTCTACAAGATCATGAGAACTGTGGCTTTGAGACACACAGGCCTCACTGTTCCAATACTGATTCAATATAGCAGGTCAGGGCCACAACGCCAAGCAGACCGGTGACCTGGAAGTGGTTGCCATGTGACACTGGGTGCCCAATATATACTCATGTAATGTATAATACCTAATATATAATAGATGACAATAACATAACACCAGGTCTTCCAAATTTTCAACAGAAGCCAGAAATCTGGATTTTCACGTGAAATTGCTTGATTTTTAAATCTTGGTACCTAATTTCAAAAACAAAACAAAACACTATAGAGGCCAAACACAAACATGTGTGCTGACTGCCAGTTTGCAACTCCAGCTAGACCAGCAGCCGGCTTGATCAACACTGGGTAAAGGATGTACAGAAGGGGTGTTAAGGAGAGCTGCTTACAAGACATTTTGGCTATACAACAACTGGATTATTATGACTCTAAAACATCAAATGCTTATATTAATGGTGAATAAATCTAGTCTAGGATGTTATCATCTCTGCTTTTTACACTGACAGGATAAATACTTCCCATTGCTGATTCCAAAATGTCCTTGGCTATGAGCTGAGTTTTCCTGTGCTCTCTTGAGTAGGTATGCACTGTACTGGAAACAACTAAGTCGGTGCCCTCCTAGGCCACAACCCCTTTTATATGTATTTTTTACAATCGCATCTGGCTCAAAATCAAGTCCTGCATCTTTTGCATTAATCACTCAGTTTAAGGAGAAAATGGAAACGAAATGATGAAAGCATTAGACAGGTGCTCCCTTGAACAGAACTGCCACCTCCAGCAGTTTATCCCCTTCTCGCCCTGAATGTTGCGTCTTTAATCTCTCCTTTTCAGAAAGAACGATCAACATCACCAGTGGCTGCTGCGGGCCCTGCACTTGGCAACGCTTACTCCCGCTCGCGGAAAGCAGTGCAGAATGTGGATTTAACAGCTTTGAACTTTTTATGATTTTTGCCTTTGACACAGTTGTTATTAGAGTTCTAAAAAAGCAACAGCCCCCTATAAGAACATCAGGTTTCTAAATGATTCATCTTCTCACAGACCTTGACATTCAGTCCAGGTGGAGGAGTAAGCAGGATCATCCTCAGGTTCTATCCTCTGGGCTTGGAAAGGCTTCAGTGAAATTCTATAGCGAAAGGCCCAGGCTCTTCCCCTGTCTCTTTGTTGTACTAACTTTTTATCTCTGAAAAGCAAAGGGATTTCCTTTGGGGATTAAGCAGAGGAAACAACCTCAAGTAGCAATATGGTTCACTAGAATTACCAGACACAAAAGTATCCTGAAGTCAACTCAACAAGAAGCCCTTTCCCCAATCTTGGACTGTTCCTCCTTTATGCCAAGCAGAGGGTGTCACAAGCCCTTGTCCCGTTGAGGTTCACTCTCCCTTCTCCCGGCCACAGGAATATCTTGGGCAAACAGTAGTGGTGTCTTGAGTAAGCCAGAGAGATATCTCATCTAAAAGTGAGACATGCTGACTTGTTTTCTTTTTCTTTTCAAAAGTTTTTACACGTATTATTTGGTTAACCCTAAATCATTTTGAAATAAATATTTAAAAATCGATAGGTGCCATTCTTATCCTGCCAGGTCATGGTTTTGAGTCACTGAAAGGAACAGAGGCAGAAGGAGACAGATGATTAATTTTCTTAATGACAGGTCTTAGAAGCTACTGTACAAAGGATGAGATGAAAGTGAAGAATTTCCTGCTCCCCAAAGGCCAATGTGCTACTTTGCACATTTGACTTAGTCACACTTTTTATTCCAAACCTGGAGTCTGCAGAAGGATTAGGGCACGGCAGTGGAGGAAAAGGATGTGTGTCAGAGCAGCTACACTAATGCCAGCCTGACATATCCATCGCCTGTCAACACAGGCTAGATAAAATGCACATACTTATAGCAGCTATTCAAGAGCAACTAAAAAATCTTGAAATAATAACATAAATCACATTTCTATTGGGTTTGTTTCTCAAATCTTTACATTCTGATTTGTGGCTGACATTTACTTAAAAAATGTTCAATGGTAACCTGAATGACCAAATTCTAAGTTAACCATGTTTTTATTAATTACTTTTGAAGTCAAACAAGTTATTTTTTTTCTTTTACTTAATGATTAACTTTAAAATTTTCAAAGAGCCAACTATTTTTCACATTTCTTATTTTAACTTTGTTATATTTTCCTTTCACTTACCATGATTGCACTTTAGATTTTTAGGCAGATGCTTGGTTCAGATTTTCACTGTTTTGGCAGTATTCCATCTGACATATTGCATTTCTATTTGTATTTAAAAATACTCTTCTCACCACATTTTGGGGTTTCCTCTCTGGCTCAAATGTTATTAAGTGAAGTTTAAGTTTCTTTTTCATATTTTCTGTGTGATGAAACATTTTATTTTGGTATTTCTAATTTTATGGTTTACTCTCTGGATATATGGAATACAGAGTTGTGGTTCACTTATATCGTGTGGTCCAGAACACAGTCAATTTTTGTTTAAAATACAAAAAAGCAGATTTGCTTCTATTTCCATGTGGTTCTTTGCACATGTGTGAAGTCTGCCTTATTAATTTTGTGTAATTTTATATCATGTGGATTAACTAAATTCTACTTCTGAACTGTCAGTATTCCCAATTATACTGTGTTGCATTTCTGCCAAGTTTTTCTATTTTTGTACTTTTTGTTTTATAAATTTACAAGTCTTAGATGGTCAATTCTCCTACTGCTTTTGTTGTGAAGTCTACTTTAGTATGAGAGGCATCTCAAATCCGAGTTTTTATTTTTACTAGGAACATGTTTGAGATTTGACCCAAAAGAAAATGCAACAGATGTAGTTTGCAAAGAAAAAAGTAGTTGCACACACCCTCTCCACCCCCATTAACCTCTGCCTCTTGGCAAGCCATTGACCTATTTTCCTAGTAAGCCCAGGCTGCCATTGTGTTACCTGGCTGAGTCACAGCTGGGGCTTATGGAGGACACCTGGCAATTACACCATGTTCCTAGAGTCAGTGTACATTCATAAATCCTCTGGTGCATGAAGACTAAAACCTTGTGACTTGCTAGGGCAAAACGTTGTATGAGCCATCAGGGAAAATGAAGCATACAGTGTATGGATGGTATAATTCCACTTAAATATCTACTATAGATCCATCTGTTTTTATCATTAAATTTGCTCATGAGTTGAGCATGATTATTTGTCAATAACCTACAAATATCAGAATCTTTTTTTTTCTTGGCAGCCAAATATTTCTACCCAGGGACAGTTTACCTTCCAATCTTCTTAGACGCCTAGAATTAATCTTGGGAATAACAGACTCCAGGTTTGCTCTCTATACATGAGTGAAATGTTAAGTGAGGATCCGGACTTCCCTGTCTTTAGAGAAAAGGCAGTAAACAAATGATACCTCTTCTCCAAATGATCAAAGGGCAAGGACAGTATGAGTTCCAGGTAAGTCTGTGTCTTAATGACACTTACTTGGTTCATATTCCAGAACTTTCTCCCACTTCCTATTTTTGCCCTGTCTTTATTTAGGATGATTATGGCATTTGTACTCTCAGGCTGAATTCCTCAGGAGTTGCTCAATGGTCAGCTTTTGACCTGAACCTTGAAGTTTTCTGTGTATGGAAGGCTAATTTCTTCTGTATATATATTCTTTTTGAACTATTAAAAATAGAACATTAACTTTGGATTAAATATCATGCTTTCATTCATTACCACTTAATATTAATCCCTGTATCTTTTCTGCAGCTATAATGGAAATCATATTATTCGGAAACGCAGTCCAGGGAAACAAAATGATTAATAAATAGCAATAACAGCTACCAATTATTGAGCACTTAACTCTGTGACAGTGACTGTGCTAATCATTTCACAAACATAATTCACATTATTACTTTCACTTTTTATAGGTAAGGAAACTAAGCTTTGTGAGTACTTTTCCTAGAAGTCACACTGCCAGAGGAAAGCAAAGCCAGAATTTCCACCCAAGTCTTTCTGGCTTCAAAGACTGTGCATGTAACAACTGGGCTGTACAAGAAATAGCAGGTCAGAGCAATGCCCACTCAGCCCCAAACATCAAGCATCTAAATTTTTATCTACGCTATTTCCTCCAGTCCACTCAGCCTATAACTGCTCTTGGCTGTAAGCGAATTGAAGAATAATGTTATAAAAACACTTGAATAAATGAAAATTCTCATTTATTCAACAATTATCTGTTGAGCTCCTCCTTTGCACGAGGCAATGTGCTAAGTGAGGAAATTTATGACAGTGCTTGCTTTTTGAAGTCAAGTCACAGTGGGAGAGGCAGAACTGCAATTGTATAGCAATCTATGTTGGACCAGAGATATGCAGGGAATGAGTGGAAGGTTTGCATTTCATAGAGGGTGGTCAGGAAGGGCATCTCTGAAAAGGCAACACGTGAGCAGGCTGGAATGTTAAGAGGGATATCTGGGAACAGAGAGTTCCAGGCAAAGGAAATGGCAAGTACAAGTGCCCTCAGGGGGGAGCTGTTTTCCTTCTTCAAAGGGAAGCAAAGAGGCCTAAGGCCAGAGGGCAGTGAGGGAGGGAGGTCCAAGAGGAAGGAGAGGGCAGTGCATCACTGCTGTCAAGTCTTGGGCTTTTACTCTGAGCAAGATGGGAATCTCTGAAGGGTTCTGAGCCAAGATGCCACATGTTTTAACTCGGACTTTTCCAGAACCACTCCGGCCTTCTGTGCAAGGTGACAGCAGGGAGACCAGTTAGGAGCAAATGTAGTCCAGGTGAGAGATGATGGTGGCTTGGGCCATGGTGGGTGATGGAGGTGGTGAGATGTGAACAGGTGTTTCTTATGTTCTGACAAGATTTGCTGAAGGAATGGAATGTGAGAAGTGAGAGAAAGGAGCCAAGGATGACTCCAAGGTCTTCAGCCTGAGCACCTGGAAGGAAAGTTGCCATTTATTGAGATGGGAAGACTAGGAGGGGGGCTGGCTGGTGGGTAGTGGTTGGGGGCGGGCAGCAGAGTTTGGTTTTGGACATATTGGGAGATGTCTACTAGTCTTCCAAGAGATGTTGATCGGGCAGTTGAATACACAAGTTAGGAGAGAAGAAAGGCTGGAATCTGATGAAGACCAAGGAGAATCCGCAAAAGCTTAAAAAAAGGGGGAGGGGGGTATAAAATGACCCTCTTGAAAAAGTTCCAAGGCGTTTTAATTTATATCATTACTGTTTTTATATCACTTAAAAAGTCTATGATGACTATACAAATACGTGGCAACACCATGTTGTCAGAAGTGGCCATAGCTCCATCAATGGTTTCTAAAGTGTGGGCCTTAGGCCAACAAGCATCAACCTCACCTCTGAGCTTGTTAGAGATGCAAATTATCGGCCCCACCCGACCTAGTGAATCATAAACTCCAGGGAGAGGGCCCAGGAAACTGTTTTGACAGGCTCTCCAGGAGATTGTTACGCACATTAAAGTTGAGTAAGCCAGATGATAAGAAGTTTAGTATTTCTGGTTTCTAATCATTTAAAAAGAAAAGGAGCGACTTTTTTTTAAAGGTAAAATGTCTTTATTGTTTGAAGCATAAAAAAGAGTAAACAAAAGTCAGTATGACATTTCATTTCTTAGTCTTCTCAATGAGGTTATAAAAATACAATGCCACTTAGTCTTTATACACTCGTGAAAATGTCTACAAGTTCACACTTAGTATAAGATAAAAAGGCACTTAAAACACACAAGGAGATGATTTAAAAAAACCACCTCATAGATACAATTTGAAATTGCTTTAAGAAAAATTCCTAAATATAGACTCCGTCATAAATAGGACTTTATTTTTTCTTCTTTTCCAAAACGTAGACAGTATTTTCCTCATGTTACCTACAGACTGCCTTCTCCCACCTTCTTTGTTCTTGATATAAGTTAATAGAAAAGCAAGCTATAATTCCATCTGTTTTCCTTGAATTTAATCTCTTATTTTGTTTAAGATAAAATAAAATTCTTAATTTGTAACCAAGATCTTTTAGAATGCCTGGCTCATTTTCATTGTTTGAAATCACAATTCATTAAAAAAAATAGGAAGACAGTGATGCAAATGTTTTTTTTAAGTACTTATTATCCAGCGGCCCAAATCACCCTAAGCAACAGAATTTCTGAAGCATGTGAAAATAAATGTGTGTATATTTTTAAATGCGGCTGTTATATCGTTCTGGCTTTTGAGCACACTGAAATCACAGTAACGTAATCTTTGTAAACTGGGATCACAGGTTCGGATACAACCCAAACTGTTTAGTGCACTCATCTCTGAGAGAAAGATACATGTGCTTTGCATATTTCTAACTCTTCATTTTCTTTCAGGGTTATCAAAAGATAAACAATGTACACCATAAATTAAATAAAAACCCACTGCCCTACGTCACATATGTGACGTGGCTAATTAAAATAAGTGTATCCTTGCTGTGGAAATTCTGTGGTTTGGGAATTGTTATAAGATCATCTTTTCAAGGCACTGATAAGAAAGGACACTTTTTTTTTTTTGAACTGAAAGAAATACGAGTCGGATCACTAACTCATTCTCTGCATACAGGATGCTGTTTTAGAGGTAAGTGAATTATTTCACCCCAAGGGTGTTGTTCACAAAAGAAATACATTAATTGCTTTGAGGAACTGCCTGAACATGGTCAATTTGAAATGATTTAACTACGAAATCCAGAGATGTGGTTACTTTCCTGGTAGGATTTGGACTATAAATGAAAACTGACATTTAAAATATTATGGGGGAAAATACAGAGCCACTTGAATGCTTATCACTTTATTACTGCAATCATAAATGGTAATGCTTTAAATCAGTCCTTGACATTGATTTGTGTGTTTAAATGAGTCCTGAATTATGCCTTTCCTGCCTTGTTCTGTGGCTCACCCTTTTAAGAAATGCCAAGATAATGAGCGCACGGTTGTGTTGCATGAAGCGCCTCGTACTCCCTTCCTGAGTATATGTACACGTGTCATTTATTGTGCCTCTGCTCATTCTTCTCTATTCAGCTTTTCTGATGGAGAGCACTGAAAAGCTTTTGCTGATTTTCAAGGCAGTCTTTCAGCTTATCCTCTGTCAAAGTCAGTCGCTGCTCCAAGATTGAAACAGTCTGCAAAAAGGAGGACAAAATAATCAACGCCTGGTGACCCGGTGGTGAGGATGACCAACCGTGCTCTCTGCACAGGAGATCCTTCAGAGAACTGGCATGCCCGCCCTTTTGCCAGGAAGTTAGCTCAAAAATGAGCCCCGGAACTCGCTCTGCTTCTGGGCCCTACCACAGGGCAAAGCACTGTCAACCAGTTTGAGGGAAAAAAAAAAAACTGATGCATTTGAGGAAAAAGGAGTAAAAGATCAGGCCTCTGCAGACAATTCTTAAGTCTGATCTTCCAAAGCATCAATGCCAGGGAAGACGTGACATGAAGCATTCTAAGGGGTGCCACAAGCTACATGGGAGAAGGGGTGGTGGGGGAGTGGGGGCAGGGATGGGATGCCACGTGCCCAGCCCAGGTGCTACCTAAACGTCATCACTGGTCATTCTGTCACAATCAATCCATGATGAACCATACCTAACCCCAAACATCCCAAACTGTATACCCAGTTTACTTTGTAAATATCATGATTGCCACCAGTTCTCACACCCAGAAGGTGATAACAGCACCTCACAGAGGTGTTAGGAAGCCTGAATGAAATAATGCATGTAAAATGCTGGAGCCTGGCACACACGACTTGATGAGTCTTAGCTACTCTAACTTCTATGGCTCATAAATGAGTATATGACTACACACACACACACATACACACACACACCCACACGAATGACTACTTTTAAATTTGGGAAATCTAATTTTTTGTGTTATTGTCAACTTCATCTTCGGCCTTTTATATCTTTTTAAAAATTTTTTATTATAAAATAAAACAAACTCGGGAAGCTGTACCAAACACATGTCACTTAATGAATTCTCATGAGAAAAACACCTTTATAACCAGCACCGAGATCAAGAACTAGAACTCTGCCAGCCACCCCAGAGTGCCTTCCACGTGCCTGCCAGAATCCCCACCCCTGCCCTCCTCCCACCGCAGCCACTCCCCTGACCATTATAAATCACTTCCTTGTGTTTCTTTATGGTTTTATCCTTCAGTCTTATCTTTCAAGATTTGATATGTCATTTAAAGTCTCCTAATCTACAGATTCCCATCCTCTCCCTTTCTTTTCTTTACAACGTGTCTGTTGACAGGCTCAGGCCATTCGACCCGCAGAGTTTCCACTAGTCTGGATTTCAGGGATGGCATCCTCAGAGAGCAGTTCAGTCTGTCCTACCCTCGGTATTTTCAAAGGCTTGATTAGACTGGGTTAGATCCTGTAGTAAGACTATAAGTGGTGGTCTCTTCTTTCACTAGCAGACAAATTAATAAGGTTTGGTCGTTTCTCTTTTCATAATCTTAGTAACTACTCAATGCCTAGATCTGTTAATTCTTGGGGATTGCAAATGATGATATTCTACTTCCATGATTTATTAGTTAGAATAATTTATAAATAAGAGACACTTCCCTCATCTACTGTCTGGTTCCCCAGTTAGTAGAGTTCATAGAGAAAAGGCAGGATAAATGCTTGGTTATTTTGGTCAACAAGTTTCAAGATAATGAATTGATTCCCTATCATCCTCTGAAGGTAGTCAATTATTACAAATGTCATAATTTAATAGCTTTTGTTTTCACATTTCATACTATAGATTATGACTAATTCAAAGTAATAATGATGCTGATAATATTTTCTACCATTTCTGGGCCAAGCATTTTACCAGATACTTGATTGATTTAACCTTGAATCGGGTGCAGAGCAGGAGAAACGGGCGGTGGAGCTGCAAGGGCAGAGCAGACACAGCCTCACTGGGAGGGGCCCTGACGAGGCCTCAACGCCAGATGCGACGGTGCGGGTGAGCAAGTCTTGGCGATATGGGAAACAAGCCAACCAAAACTAAAGGTGGTGTGAAGCTGAGAGGAAAACCACCTTGAGAGGGAAGAAGTGTCTAACAGACACAGAGAAAGTCACCTCCAGCACAATACTGAAAAGCGAAAATTTTTTATTTTAATATGATTTTCATTGAACAAATCTTACAATGATTCCAAGTTCTCACATGACTCTTTCCTACAATCTGTCAGGACCCCAAATCCACAAACATGCCTCTTAACTCCAAAGGCCCTGAGATGTTATATAGAGGGTAAAAATATTCATTAATTAGTGGCTCTAAACCTTGGCTGTAAAACAGAATCATATGGGGTGCTTAAGAGACCAAAGCCAGGGTCTTATCCCAGACCAATTGAAATGGATTCTCTGGAGATGAGAACTGGACATCTGTACATTTAACTGCCCAGGTGATTATAACGCACAGCCAGGGCTGAGAAAAGAATTAGATGATTTCTACGCAAGAGCTGTTTCAACTTGAAATATTTGTTCTGGGAAAGTAATTGACATCTCTCTAGTTCACAGTATAGGCCTTTCATTCTGTATAACTTGTGACAATGTCCACTCTGACAAATATTAGTTTCCTCATTCTATATACCAAAGAGGAAAAACAGGATTCTTCAAAGGAAACAGTGAATCAGCAGAGCTGAAAGAAAAACCTCTGGTGTATCCATTTCAACACACCACTTAAATGACATCTCTATCTCCTGACCAAGAGTTGGAAAACCTTTGGCATATTAAGATCCATGGTATTCCTTCTTTGCAAAGGTAAATTGGCATCAAAGGACGAGGTAATATTCTAAAATGGGAATGCAAAAACCATCACCTGCAGAAGAACACAGCATCAACACAAGAAGCTTTGAAATGAGGGAGGTTATATATTGCACAGTGAGAATATCTTTGGACTCAAGAACTATAAACATTGCCAATATTTCATTCTAACCAGAAATGGTTAATCCCAATGCATTTTTCTTATGGCCCTAAAATATTTCTTTGATAATGTCCTGATCTGAATATGATGCATCAAAAATTCTTAGGACAAGACATTACTGCCCAGAATCAAATACATTTATAGCATGGACTACCACCACTGTTCTTCACAGTCTCCACTGCTCCCTTCTAGCCCCCGAGACCAGATACAGCACTGTGTGTGTGTGTGTGTGTGTGTGTGTGTGTTTGCGCACGTGCGTGTGCATGGGCTCTGACCTTACTTCCACAAGATCTTGCTAGAGCAGCTCAGCAGAGCATGCCTTGTTATATTGCTTGCCACCTCGAGCTTGCCTTGCTAAGAAAGAAAGCCTTACCCCTGCTCTACTGGTTCTACAACCTGCTTTAACCAGGATTGTTTTGTATACATTACCCTCAAGTGCGAAGCACGCCAACCCACCTGTGTCAAAACATTGAGCTGTTCCATAATATGCTCTAAAGCATCAGTCACAGCGAGCGGTATGCTTCTTTGGCTCTCAGAGGGGAGGTCGTTCATGTCTTCTGTTTTCTTTTTCAAGGTTGTTGGCAAACATTCTGATGTCATTAATGAGGGGTTCAAGAAATATCCACAGACCTCTTCACCCTTGTCTGGTAGAGTTCTAACTGTAGTTTCCGTTGTCTTTGACATCATAGAAAAGATAGGAAAGTTATATTTTCCAAACTTTAATTGATATATATAAAAATTTTCAATATTCCTCTTCTAAAAGCCCAGCTTTCGTCTAATTGTTTATCCTCAACTATAGGAAATTATGGAAATTACAATTATAAGCAGGAAATAAAGCTAGGAATGAATAAAGAAAATTCACAATTTTCCTTGATTTTTTTCAATGAAATACATTTTGTATGTACGTGTCTGAAGGATTAGGTGTTCTACCATTAAAAAGATTATTATATGCAGTCTAATTAATTAAATTTTAATTTAAAAATGAATATCACATCCATTAAGATGACTATTATTAAAAAAATGGAAAATAACAAGTGTTGGTGAGAATGTGGAGAAACTGGAACCCTCATGAATTCCTGCTAGGAAATATAAAATGAGGCAGCTGCTGTGGAAACAGTTTGGCTGTTTCTCAAAAAGTTAAACACAGAATTCCATATGATCCAGCAATTCCACTCCTAAGTATACTCCCAAAAGAACTGAAAGCAGGGACTTGAACAGATACTTGCACACCATTGTTCACAGCAGCATTATTCACAACAGCCCACAGGTGGAAACAACCCAAGTACTCATCAACAGATAAATGTCTAAACAAAATGTGTTACATACATACAACGGAATATTATTTAGCCATAAAATGAATGGAATTCTGATACCTGCTACAACATGGATGAACCGTGAAAACCTTATGCTAAGTGAAATAAGTCAGAAACCAAAGAAAATATTGTACGATTCTACTAATGAGGTACCTTGAATAGACAAATTCATAGAGACAGAAATTAGAGTAGAGGTTTCTATTACGGGCTGGGAGGAGGGCGGATGTGGACCTATTGCCTAATGGGTACGGAGTTTGTCTTTGGAATGATGAAAAAGTTCTCAAAATAGCTAGTGGTGATGGTTACACAACACTGTGAATACTTAATGCCAGTGAATTATATACTTAAAAATGATTAAAAGGTAAATTTTATGTTATGTACATTTTACCACAATAAAATAAAAAGCAAAAGAACCCTCCAAACATATGGTAACAAAGAGTCTGAAAATAAAATTATGAAAACAACTCCAGGGCCGGCCCCATGGCTTGGCGGTTAAGTGCGTGCGCTCCGCTGCTGGCGCCCCGGGTTTGGATCCCGGGCGAGCACCGAGACGCGCCGCTTCTCCGGCCATGCTGAGGCCGTGTCGCACATACAGCAACTAGAATGGATGTGCAACTACGACATACAACTGTCTACCGGGGCTTTGGGGGAAAAATAAATAAATAAAATTAAAAAAAAAAAAAAAAAAACAACTCCATTTGCAATAGCATCAATAAGAATAAAATACTTAGGAATAAATTTAAAAAAAGAAGTACAAGACTTTCATACTGAAAACTACAAACCATCAATGAAAGAAACTAAAGAAGATCTAAATAAATGGAAACACATCCCATATCCTACATGCATGGAACAGGAGACTCAATATTGTTAAGACAGCAATACTCCCCAAATTGATATATACAGATTCAATGCAATCTCTATCAAAATTCCAGCTACCTTTTTTTCAGAAATTGACAAGCTGATCTTAAAATTTACCTGGAAGTGCAAGGAACCCAGAATAGCCAAAATAATATTGAAGAAGAAAATTGGAGGACTCACACTTCCCCAATTCAAAATTCACTACAAAAACTACAGTAGTCAAGACAGTGTGGCACTGGCATAAAGACAGACACATAGATGAATGGAATAGAATTGAGAGTCAGAAATAAACCCTTCCACTTACGGTCAGTTGACTTTTGACAAGGTTGCCAAAACAATTTAATGGGGAAAGAATAGTTTTTTCCACAAATTGTACTGGGAAAACTGGGTATCTAAATTCAAAAGAATAGATTTGGGCCCCTACCTCACATCATATGCAAAATTAACTCAAAATGGATTACAGACTTAAATATAAGAGCTAAAACTGTAAAACCCTTAGAAAAAAACATAGGAGTAAATTTTCCTGACATTGGATTAGACAAAGATTTCTTAGATATAACATCAAAAGTACAAATGACAGGGGGCCGGCCCAGTGGCGCAAGCAGTTAAGTGCGCGCTCTGCTGCGGCGGCCCGGGTTTCGCCAGTTCGGATCCCGGGCGCACACCGACACACCGCTTGTCAAGCCATGCTGTGGTGGCGTCCCATATAAAGTGGAGGAAGATGGGCATGGATGTTAGCCCAGGGCCAGTCTTCCTCAGCAAAAAAAAGAGGAGGATTGGCAGATGTTAGCCCAGGGCCAATCTTCCTCACAAAAAAATTTAAAAAGTACAAATGACAAAATAAATAAATAAATTGGACTTTATAAAAATTAAAAACTGTTGTGCTTCAAAAGATACCATCAAGAAAGTGGGAAAAAAAAAACCCACGGAATGGGAGAAAATATTTGCAAATCATTTATTTGGTAAGAGACTTGTATGAAGAACATATAAAGAACTCTCATAACTCAAAGATTAAAAGATAACCCAAGCAAAAAATAGGCAAAGAAGGCACCAGCCCAGTGGCTTAGCAGGTAAGGTCGAGCATTCCACTTCGGTGGTCTGGGGTTCACAGGTTCAGATCCTGGGCGAGGACTGATGCACTGCTTATCAAGCCATGCTGTGGTGGCGTCCCATATAAAGTAGAGGAAGATGGGCGCAGATGTTAGCCAAGGGCCAATCTTCCTCAGCAAAAAACAAGAGGAAGATTGGCAACAGATATTAGCTCAGGGCTAATCTTCCTCAAAAAAAAAAAAAAAAGGTCAAAGGATTTGAATAGACATTTCTCCAAAGAAGATACACAAATGGCCAATAAGCAAGTAAAGAGATGCGCAACAACATTAGCCAGAGAAATGCAAATCAAAACCACAATGAGATACCATTTCATACCCACCAAGATGACTAATATAAAAAAGACAGACAATAACAAGTGTTGGCGAAGATGCAGAGAAATTGGAACCCTCATACATTGCTAGTGGAATTGTAAAATAGTGCAGCCACTTGGGAAAACAGTTTGGTTGTTACTCAAAATGTTAAACATAGAATTACTGTATGACCCAGCAATTCTACTCCTTGGTATATATGCAAGAGAAATTAAAACATACACCCACACAAAATTTGTACACTCATGTTATAGCGGCATTATTCATAATAGCCAAGAAAATGGAAACAACCCAAATGCATCCAAATGCTGTGGTAATGAATGGATAAACAAAATATGGTATATCCTTACAGTGGAATATTATTTACCCACAAAAAGGAATGAAGTACTGATACATGCTACAACATGTAGCATGAACCCTGAAAACATTAGACTAAGTTAAAGATGCCATACACAAAAGCCACATGTTGTATGATTCCATGTATATATAATGGTCAGAACAGACAAATATATGAAGACAGACTGAGATTAGTGGTTGCCAGGGGAGAGAAGAATGGGGAGAGATTGGTAATGGGTATGAAGGTGATGAAAACGTTCTACAATTCTTTTTGGAGTCATGAGATATTCTAAAATTAGATAGTGGTGATGGTTATACAACTTTGTGAATATACTAAAAATCATTAAACTGTACATTTTAAAGGGGTGCATTTTATAGTATGTGAATTATTGCTCATTAAAGCTAATAAAAAACAAACAAAAACCCAAATATACACATCACAGAAAGTTTTTTAAAATTTTAATCAACTTTACATTTCTGGTTATCACTGTGACACGAGAATTCCTGACACAGGTTTTACCTCCGACATGGAAAGTACACTTCTAATGTTGATGATTATGATGATAGTGATGACAATTAGTACATTTAGAGCTTACTATGTACTTGGCATTGTTTCAAGTGCTTTACACACATTAACTGGTTTAATCCTCACAATAATCCTATCAGGTAGGTTCTACTGTTATTCCCATTTTACAAAGGAGGCATCAGAGATACCAAAAGATTAAATAACTTGTCCAAGGCCACACAGGTAGGAAAGATGTATGAGGCGTAACCAGTCATAACTCTAAGACATGCCACAGGCATGTCTTTGGGATCAAAGCCACTGTCTCCATGATCCTCCCAAGCATTTTTTAGGAAGATGAAAACTTTCAAGTTTTCCTCTGTCATGTCATAATCTTACCAATTCACCATTTGTTGAAAATAATAAAAACGAACTCAAAATCCACCATTCACAATTCAACTTAGGTTTTAAACATGTATAAAACACATCTTAGCCCTCCTACCATCTCTGACCTACCTATTCATGTTCTGAGCTAAGGGAACTGGGAAAACAATACACAGCACTTACCTACCTGGGTCCCCAGCTACCGGATGGTGGCAAAGACAAATGAAAGCAGTGTAAAGATGAGCATGGTATATACAAAGGATTCAACAAGAGGTCCTGTCTCACAATTGCAGTCTGCATTCCTGGCTCCAGGCAGCCACCTCACTGAAGGGGGACGATGTACTGATGACCGTGCATAACCACCCTCACCCCAAAATAAATAATTCCTGCTCAAAGGACGGACTTTTTTTTTTTTACCATTGCTTCTGCTCTGCCTGCAATGGCCTTCTCTGCCTTCCTAGCGTGGCTGAATGCTTTTTGATCTCTAAATTTCAGCTTAATTGTGACATCTTCAAAGGAACAGTCCCTGACCACCCTAGTGAAGCTGGACTGCCAGTTCTCTAAGCCGGCATCCTCTGGACTTAGCAGCAACGTGCATATTTGTGACTATGCTAACCACTTACATGCAGGTTATATTGCTGTTCTCACAGATGCAGACCAAACTCTCTGCAACCAAGACAGTCTTTCCACACGGATCACAACATACCTAAGCACATACACACGTGGCTACAAATATCACTAGTCACACTGTAGTAACAGTTTCAGCCGATCATGGGAAAAGACCTCAACCTAATTAACAAATCAGGCATTGAACTTGGTGGGGGAGGGGTGCTGCAGGCAGGGTGGTTAGTAAAGAAAGGGCAACAGGAAATGGACAAACAAAAGATTTAAGACCACAGACAGTCTAAGCAGTAAAAGATCTCAATACAGCCTTAATAATGGTTTTCTTGTTTGGGACCAGCAGAGAATACATTTCTATCATATGACATATGGAGATGAATAAAAAAGGGAAAAGTGTATGGGCAGAGAGAGGAAAAAGTACTAGATCTCCATCCCACAACATTAGCCAACTGACATGTCTGTCTTTCTGTTGCTCAAACGTATGGGAACCTAGATATTAGCAGATTCCTTCCCACCAACCAACCCTGCCTTTGCGTCCTGTTCGTACAGGGAAAGCGTGAGCTGCACAGCTTGGGGTACTTTCAATGCACTCATTCATAAAATTAAAAAAAAAAAACTGAGAAGGGAAAAAACATGTTTAAGATTCTGGGCTATTATGGGGCCGGCCCCGGGCGTGGCGGTTAAGTGTGCGCGCTCCGCTGCTGGCAGCCTGGGTTCAGATCCCGGATGCGCACTGACACACTGCTTGTCAGGCCATGCTCTGGCGGTGTCCCATATAAAGTGGAGGAAGATGGGCACGATGTTAGCTCAGGGCCAGTCTTCCTCAGCAAAACAAGGAGGATTAGCATGGATGTTAGCTCAGAGCTGATGTTCCTCACCAAAAAAAAAAAAAAAAAAAGATTCTGGGCTATTGGAAGTCTAGCAAACGAGGCTGCAGTACCTGCTGCTCCCAGTACATTGAGGTCCTCTCTGATTTCAAAGTTGCTAATATTCATTCTTTCTTTAGATAAATGCTTACTGAGCACCGATATCATACTAAACATTGACCAGTGTTAAATGTAAGTACGATGTGACGCCTGTTCTCAAGGACTTTGTTTCGGTGAGAGAATTGAGATGGAGCAGGGCCGAGACCCCCCGCAGTGCCTGGCATATTGCTGGCACTGCAGCATGAACAAGAAACATAAGCAGATAAACGATCGTAAGACTGCAAATAAGAACAAGTGCTTCAGTAGTTCATAAAAGGAAGAATCGCACCATGGTCCCTTATCTCTTACTTTTATTGCTGACACTTGAAGGACAGTGAGGTAACAATCATTCATTCATTGATTCATTCAGCAAACGAAGGACTCCAATGGTACGCATTAAAGCTACAGCAAAGAACTAGTGAGATGTGGTACCTTCCTTCTTGGAGCTTACAGTTCTCCAAGGAACCACTTCATCCAAAAGGAGGGTAGGGCAATCACCACCCTGAAGTTCTCCTTGAATAAGCCATGGTTGCCATCTCAGAGATGGGAAATGCAGCCTCACCAAGGGCAAGAAGGAATCTGAGTGGCTGAGAGATCCTACGTCTATAGGTTAAAAGGCTCCACCTTCCATCTGAACATATAGAGTAAAAGATACAGAGTTGACTGATGCAAATAACCTTGATAGTCCTGAGTGCTAGATAGTGCTGTCACATTCTGGGGACAAATGACTCTTAACAGGTTGTTTAAATGCCATGGTTAATTTTAATGCATAATTTTTCATTTGTCACTTACATTAGAGAATGAATTATTTTAATGCATCAATAGGAAGTGAAAATTGTGGCATTTGCAAGCAAAATTCTTATCAGGAAATTAACCATTCAACCATGTAATCAAGGTTCACACATCTAAACTATGACTATTTATATAATCAACAATGGAACATTCAGGATACTGTGGCACTCAAATTACGTACAAAAGTTCATACATTATATTTATTCCCTTTCCTCCTCTTCTCTTCTCTCCTCCTTTTACCATCCTCCCACCCACCCACTGTCTGGCTGGCAAGTCAGGACTAATCACTAGCGCCAATTCACTCTCAGAAAGCTTTGCTCATGCCATCGGTAGAGTATTAATCACTTCTTGTTTTTTTGTGTTTACGTGTCTATATACCCTACTAGATTATGAGGGATACTCTCTTGAGGGTAGGAGCCATAATGCTATCATCTTTTTTTCTCAGGTGTCCAGCATAATGCATAAGACACAGACAGGGCTCAACATTTGCCGAACCAAATTCAATTGACTGTCCTACATCAGCTGAGCCATCCACACAACATAAATATTAATAATTCGACAGTATCTGGAGAGGTAAATCCCAAGGTTAAGCCAATGCCATTCCCTACTAAAAATGCCCGTCTTAAATGCCTGCTCAGACACACAACAAGGGAGCAATGCAAGTATTTATCACTTAACTGCAGATCATGTCTTGACTTTTATCCCCCAAAAGCATATTTGATGGTTTCTAGTGGCACAGCATAAGGGTTTCCCGACAAATATGAATGCAAAAGTAGGCATTTCACATGTAAAGATAATCAGTGGCTTGAACTTCAGATATATCCTTAATAAATTGGTTAAAATAAGTCAGTTTTGCTTATAACTAACATTTTTAGTATTGGTTTAATTCTGTAAGTGGAGAACAAAATGGACAAAAGTCAGAAAAGTCTATCCAAAAGTGGTCTTGACCTCTCCAGCTAAAGTGACTTTCCCATCGTTGAAGGTTCCAAAATAGACTTGGGATGGTCACTTGTCAGGGAAATGGTGAGAAATACACAAACATCAGATCAGGAAATTCAACTGTGAATGCCCTTTCGAGTCCTCTCCATTCCTGACATTCTGAGATTTTTAAATCACTCTACACACACACACACACTCTCTCTCTCTCTTATAAAATGCCTGCCTGAAATAGATTAGGAAAACAAACAAACAAAAAATATCTTTTGCCTGGACAAAAACAAAAGCAAATATTATTTTTCAAAGAAATAATGGATCATTTATTTTCAATGATACCATTTAGAATAGGGATTAGAAACTTCAATAACCTCTCTATGGAATCTAAAGTAATGACACCATTCATTCAAAATAATTATTTTATTTAGCACCTATGTGCCAGGAAAGTGCTAGGTGCTGAAGATACAGAAGTGCATTAGTTTTCTACCTCTGCTTTAACAAATTACCACCAGTTTAGTGGCTTAAAATAACATACATTTGGGGCTGGCCCGATGGTGTAGCGGTTAACTTTGCGCACTCCGCTTTGGCGGCCCGGGGTTCCCGCGTTCGGATCCCGGGCGTGGACCAACGCACCACTTATCAAGCCATGCTGTGGCGGTATCCTATATAAAGTAGAGGAAGATAAGTATGGATGTTAGCCCCAGGCCCAATCTTCCTCCGCAAAAAGAGGAGGATTGGCAGCAGATGTTAGCTCAGGGCTAATCTTCCTCTCACACACATACACACACACACACACACACACACACACACACACACACAAAACGAATCCCACACATCTATTATCTTAAAAGTTCTGGAGGTCAGAAGTCCAAAATAGGCTTTATGGGGCTAAAATCTGTCAGCAGACTGCGTTCATTCTGGAGGCTCTAGGGGAGAATGTGTTCCTTGCCCGTTCCAGCTTCTAGGGGCTGCCCACATTCCTTGGCTCATGACCACATCACTCCAATCTCTGATTCCACTGTATATCTCCTTCTCTAATTCCCCTTCCTCCCTCTTTCCCTTATCAGGATCCTTGTGATTGCATTGGGCCCACCTGGATAATCCAGGATAATTTCCCCATCTCAAAATCCTCAATTTAATCACATTTGCAAAATCCCTTTTGCCACATAAGGAAACATATTCACAGATTCTGGGGATGAGGATACAGACATCTTTACAGGACCATTATGCTGCCTACTACAAGGAATGAATAAATAAGAGACCCTGCTGACATGGGGTTATACTCCAGTGGGTGAAGTAAGGAAATAAATATATAGATATGTGATGTAATGTCAGGTAGTGACAAGGGTTATGAAAAAACATAAAGCTGGGTAAGGTGCTACATTACGATCTAGCTACACTGACGACGCATTTTTTTAATGGGGGAAGGGCAGAGAATAAATTTTGGGCATGTTAAGTTTGAGATGGCTATTAGACTTCCAAAGGGAAAAGTCACGAATGCAATTGGAAATATATGATTCCAGATTTCTGTGGCGAGGTTGCGGCTAAGGGCATAAATATTGGAGTTATCAGCATATATATATGTTTAATGAGTTTTACAAAGGATACAAATGAACAGCCAGATGAAGAGGTACACAGGATGAGGTCTGGAAGGGTCCCAAGCGCAGGAGCTTCTGTTCCCCTCGAGTAGGGTGTTCGGCATATAAAAATTTGCCGCCATAGGTCTATGATCACTCAGCAAGGAGCCAAACGAGAAGAACTGCAAAGACTTTAGAAGGTGGGAAGAGATGGAGCAGGAAAGGTGACTAGTGGCTCGTGGGGTAGGAAGGGTAGTGGCCCAGAAGCCAAGTGAGGAAAGAGTTTCAAAGAGAAGGGAGTGACCACCAGGACCGAATGCTGCAGAAAGGCTGATTCAGGTGATCACTGGGACCTTGACATGAACGGAATGGCGGGGATGAAAGCTTAACTGGAGTGATCTCAGAAGAGTGGAAAGTGAAGAAATGAGGACTGAATATAGGCCACTCTTTTGAGGAGTTTTGCTATAAAGGGGAGCAGAGCAATGAGACAAGAGCTAAAACGGGTTGGAGGGGTCAAATGGTTTTCATTTTTAAAGATGGGAAATACATTACAAACGTGTGCTAATGGAAAAGATGGAGTGAAAAGAGCACACTGATGTCACAGGACAGTGAGGGGATAACTACTGGGTAAATGGGTTGGCCAGGCAGTCCTGAGTGCCCCTGGAGCTTTGTATAAATAGATTTAAGGTGAGATCAGACAGCATGGCTATCTAGTCCATTCAGGTGCTTGGGTGTAGGTGTAGAGTATGCAGAGAAATAGATTTAACCAGGTTGAAGCTTTTTAGGGTGAGTACAACAGAGGGAGAAGGAGCAGGATCACGGCTGTAATGACGGACTGCAGAATCCCAGCCAGGTGAAGGAGAGAGAAAGACAAAGGGAGTGGGCAGTGAAAAGGCAGGAGGCTCATGGACTGGAGGCCTTCTGGGGTTGAGGAATCATCAAAATTGGAGGACTAGAGGGAAGTGGGGGCCAAAGAGTGGGAGGCTTTACACTGAGTTTCCCACCAGCACAAAGGATTCAGACAGTCACTGAGCTCATCTGAGAATCCTGACAGAGAGAGGACGACTGTCTTTCAGAGGGTGACTCAGAGCGTTGTGCTATCTTCGGTTCTTTCTTTGAGATCAGAAGCCAGTGATAACCAAGGAGTAGACTGACTAATCAGGGAAACAGAAAAAGGAGCTACAGAGTCACCCATGTGGGGTTGTCCAAGACCACAACACAGGGTTCATTCTCAATTTCCAAAATTCTTAGGAAGAAAAGGCTGTTGATTCTGAAGGAGAGAACCACATCTCTTCTATCTTATATATCGGCACAGTATTCAGTATATCCTTGTAAAAACATACCCACCCGATCAAGTCTGATCGATTTAAAAGTATTTCTAGAATAAAATCAGAGAATGTCATGTGAAATCTATTTATCCCAAACTAAAGTCGCTGAGCTGAGAAAGCCATCTGTTTGTCCCTTGGGAGAAATCATACAACTTTTTCTCAAAGTGAGAGCCTTCAGGCTTTGGGAATAAGGTTTACAGAAGGCTTTGATTTTTCTTCTTTAAACCAAATTGGAAATTTCATTTTTGTCAGAAGACTTGAAAGACATCCGTATACACCTATCAACTAGAATATCTGAATGATTAATTCAGTCTCCTTGGAAAAGACAGCTGAGGCCATAAATCTACCGTCTGGCTTTGTCTTTAATCTTTATTCTCATCTCTAGAGAAGCTTATTAATTTTGAAGCCATGAATGGGTAGAATACAACTAGGACAAATAAAATCTGCAGAAAAATTTCCTTCTATGTTTCACTTGTTACACGATTAGGTAAACACAAACTATGAATTCCTTAAAGGAAGATCTGTCTCCTCATGCCCTCTGCTGAGTCTAGAATAGTGCACTGCACCAGGCAAATCTCAATTAATGTTAAAGTACTGACCAGAATTATCTGAGGGGTGGGGGAGCAGGTAGCCAGTGAAATGGAATTAATGCTCTCTCTTCTGAGTTAATATTAAACTAAAAAGGCTACAGGTATATGTTAATCTCAGTATTCTAGACAAATAACAACACCAATAAAACTCTATAAACTCAAAAAGGAAAAGAAGTAGCCACTACATTTTTTGTGACTCCTGCTATTACACCTCAAAGCACTTCAGAGTAAGGGATTCATTCTTATTATCTCTTTCATATAGAATTCAATAAGAATAATTTATGCAGCATGCTGAAGTGACTAGGGCAGAAATAAACCACTATTTAGTTCTTCTTCACTCCTTTTTTTTTTTTAAAAGGTATGTGTGTGGTGGGGAGAATCTAAATTCCGAGGCAGGAAATAGTTTATAGTATACAATGATGTATTTTTTAAAAATATATTTTATATCCAAACAGGTATTACATCTTGGAAAAAAGGGAAGTTTGACTTGGAAGGCCACATTTGGTTCAGTTTCACCCACATCATGTCTCAGAAAAGCCATCTGTTCACCCTTCAGGAAGCTGCCCCTTCTTTGCATGCACAACAGCAGTCAAGTGAGATTAATATATGAGTGGATAAGAAATGCAGCCTCACTGCACACTAACATTTCTGAATGAATCAGGAATCCTTCTCTTCTTATCTAACTAATAATCACCGGTTTTTTTCAAGGCCCAACTGTGCTTTAAAAAATTCAAACAAAGGTATAAAGGATAAGAAACCAACACTCTCCCCCCACCTGAAGAAATAAAGTGTACCCTTTTCTGATCTATCTCCCTCACCTTCCCTCTGAAAGGACACCACCATCTTGAATACGGTGCTCATCATTCCAGTCTCTGTGCCTTTACTTTTATCATATGTAGACATCCCTAAACAATAGTATTGTTTTGGCTATAATACTATCTTACTATAATAAAACAATACAGTTATTTTACTTTAATAAAATAGCATTACATTAGACCCTTTTGGTATTTTCTGTTAACAATATTGTTAGATTTGTCCATGGTGACGCAAGTAAGTCTAGTTCACTTATTTTCACTGCCAAATAATATTCCACTGATGGACTATTCCACAATTTATGTGTCCTTTCCACTGGTAACCAGCACTGAATGCCACAGCGAGAGTTTTTCTGGAGTGGAACAGTTAACTCCTAGTTTTACCTGATATTGTCCAAAATGGTGGAATCAACTTACTCTTCTACGAGCAGAAGAAACTCTCCCTTTTTTCTATGAAGTCAACAATATTTGATTGTTAGATGTTTTAAATTTTGCCAAAATTATGAGCAGGAAATAGTCATCTCATGGTTTTTATTTCAGTGTGCATTTTCTCGCTTACTGGTAACTTGAGCATATTTCATGTCTTTACTAACCATTCTTTTGCAAATCACCTGTTTAAATCCTTAAGTCCTTTAAATCTACTTTTTAATTGGTCTACTTCTCTTTTTTCTAATTTATATTTAAGAGTTCTTCATATATTCTGGATACCAATACTTTGTTGTTTATATGTGTAATATATCTCCTACTCTGTGGTTTGTCTTAACTTTTATGTTCTTTTTTTTTTATTTACACAAGTTTTTGTTTTAAATATAGTTAAATTTATCAACCTTTTTTCCTTTATGAGTTGAGCATTTTATACTTTGTTTAAGCAATCCTTGCCTACCCAGAATGCATAAATATATTCTTCTGTTTTCTTTTAGAAGTTTTAAAGTACTGTTTTTCACATTTAAGCCTTTAACCCATCTGGTATTGATTTTGTTTGTGGTTAAAAGTAAGAACACAATTTTATTTTTTTCCATACAGCTGGTTGTCCCAGCAACATTTATTACAGCCCATTTCGTGACTAGTCCGTCTTCATGGGTCTGCAAAGCCAGGCCTTCCACACACCAACCCTCTACATGTTCGTGGGTCTGTTTCTGTGCTCTCCGTCGTGGACGCTACGTCTCTCTCTGTACCGATACTACACTTAGGTCTTAACGAGTCTCTAAACCGCAGATCTCTTCAAAATCGTCCTGGCTTTTTTCGGCTGTTTGCTCTTCCACATAAGCTTTAACATCAACTCTTTACATTTCATGAAAAATCTCACTGGGGTGTTTATTGGAATTGCCTTGAATTTACAGATTTATTCAGGGAGAACTAACATCTTTAGGACATTGAGCCTCCCTGTCTATAAACATGGTATTCCCAAAACCATCGAATATTTTATAAATGTCATGTTTTCCTCACATGGAGGCCACTCTAGTATTCTCCGCATCATTTCCATTTTAGTGTCTGTGCTGTAAAAGCACACACACACCCAACACTTTGCTATCATAATAACGTATACAGACAGCCAACCACATCAACAAGTCAAATTATGTCTTAAATAACCACCCTCATTATTTTTATGAAACGTACAATCACCACAGAATCAGAAGCGTTATTTAGAATACATTTTTGAAAACTTATTTCCTGGCTTGCTTATCCTCTGAGATAAATAATGCCATTCCCTGGCCTTTCTTACAGGCTCTATTTTCTGTTCCTCAAAACTCTTCAAGTGCCAAATTCAACAGAAGTGAGCTGTGTGTTAAAAGTCATGAGGTAATTTTTTTAAATTGTACACACAAAGTAAATCATGCTTTTCTCACTTGAATAGTACTTCAGCTTCCTTACTGTATTTGTTTTAATGCTATGAAGAGGCAATTTCAAGGCAGGAATTCATCCAATCATTTAACAAAGCTACATTCAGAAAACTGGCAAGCTTTACAGAACATCGTTTAGAGGGCAAATATTATATTTATTTATTGTTCTACTCACCATCTAGGATAATGTGAACATTCTAGTACTATCAATGATAACTGTGATTATAACAGTAATGTATATTCACAGCTAGGTATTGAGAACCACCCTTCTATTTATTATTCATTAAATCATTCAAAAAACAGAGTGAAAGCTTTCTATGTGGACTCTGTACACAGTGTACATTATATTAATGGACTTTAATTTGCATTTGCAAAATAATGAAGTCTTTTTTCATCCTCCCCAAATAGATGCAATTTGCCCCTCCTCTAAATGTCTATAAAAATTCAATTTTGCTTCTTAAGGCAATTACTAATTTTTCCTTGCATTTCTGCTATTTGTGTTATATCATATAATTATTTATGCTATCATATAATATGGTGGCTCTATGAATGGGACATCAAGTCACACAGACTTGGGTTTAATCCTGTCTCTTCTGTGTATTAACTGTGTGACCTTGGACAAATCACTTGATCTCTCTAAGTTTTAGTTTCCTCATCGGGAAAATAATACTGGACTATATTATAAGGTTGTTGTGAGAATATAAGAATTAATCTATAGTTTGTATTCAATTACCTGTCATCGTCAATATCATATCATGTCCTCCCCTAACTCCACAAAAATCTAAATTGCACCTTTCTAGAAGGCAGAAGTCATAGCTTACCTCTTTTGGACAGTAGGTAACATGCTGAGTACCTCCATGTGTAAGGCACATGTAATGTAATTAATAAAATTTGTTGAATAAAAGATATTTCTCTATCCCTTATATTTCAAGGTTTCTTTTTAATTCTCCTATCTATATGTCTAGTTTCTCAAATCAAATAATAAGCTATTTGGGGCTGGCCTGGTGGTGTAGTGCTTGGGTTCATGTGCTGCGCTTCGGCGGCCCAGGATTCGCAGGTTCGGATCCTAGGCGTGGACCTACGCACTGCTCATCAAGCCATGCTGTGGTGGCGTCCCACATATAGAATAAAGGAAGACTGGCAAAGATGTTGGCTCAGGGCTAATCTTCCTCAGCAAAAAGAGGAAGATCGGCAATGGATGTTCGCTCAGGGCCAGTATTCCTCATACACACACACAAATAATAATAATAAGCTATTTAAGGGCAGGTGGCAGTTCAATAAATAAATGAGTGAGCCATACTAAATAAATGTTAACTGAATAGTAAATGAATAAAGTATATGCTGAATATACATTTAAAATGAAATCACTGTTAATAAAACCAAAACAAAACATTAAGACATTTCCAGATGTAATTTTACAAAGAAAAATAGGTTCCTGTTTTCAGGCAGCTGTCTGAAAAATGTATATAATACTTTTTAAATTTTTTTACAAAAATTCAACAAAGTAAATTTTACAGAGTTAATTGGCTTTATTAAATGATTCAAGAGTTACGGAGCATCCCATCTAGCAAGTAGAGAGGAGCTCCTATAATGCTTTTTAAAAATACTTAGCAGACAAAGATCCAACATCTATTTAAAAATTCTGGTCCCATCATTTTAATGGATTAAAAATGGTTTCCTAACAATAATACAGGAAGCCAACTAACATCAAACATTTAAATCTATTAATCTCATCTAAAATATTTAACCCTGAAGAAGATTCTATAACTGGACATTGAAAAATTATGGCATAAAATCTCCAGGAAGAATAGCTTATGAGTAGAATATCAGTAACAAATACTTCATTATAAATAATTGAAAATAAGATGCTATAATAACAGTATACCGTTTGATAGAGATACTATATTTTTCTTTCCTACATTTTTGTGTGTAGAAAGGTGTGGGTGTTTTCCTTCTTTCTTATTTTGCTGGTGGAAGAAATTCAGAAACCAAAGACAATAAAAATAATGACTTTATAAAGAATGATTTTCTTTTTTTTTTTTTACTAATTATCATGGGGAAAAAATAGTCCAGGAGAACTAACATTCAAATACTACTATAAAATTCAAAAATAGTTTTCACAGATGCCATGAGTTAAAGAGAATATGAACTAGATTCTATAGCTTTGTAAAAAGAGTGGTTAAGAATCATGAAAATTTATCTACACGCACACACACAGAATTGAGTAAGCAGGAAGTTTTTAAAGAGGAAGCTATGACACCACTAAAGCAAGTCACTACTTACAGCCATTAAACGTAACCAGTTTTGTCTGCTTCACATTTCAGTCACAGTGTTTACTAAATAGCCAGCATCATTCAAATGAAAGTCTTCAATGATCCCTCCTGACGAATGAGATGAGATTAATGCCAATCAACTGTTTATCATAATCATGACCATATTTATTACGGAGATGCAGTTTAGGGACCATCCCGAGGAACCTCGTGGCTTGATCAATCAATTAAAGATGCTCGAATCTGTATTTCTGGACTAGATGCTACATACCCAAGCCCCGACTCTTTACTCTTGGTAAACGGTGCCATTATCTACTCAGCAGCCCCAAGTTTGGGAGATATTCTAGACTCCTCACTCTCCTCCCATGTCTTATCTGTAAACAGAACTTTTTAACTCTTTCTCTTCAATATCTCATGGATCAGTCTCCTCTTCTTCACTCCCAATGCTACTGCTCTAGATCAGGCACTCCTCACTTCGCGTCTGGATGACTACTGCAACTCCCTCCTTATTTTCCACGCCTCCAGTCTCACCTCGCTCCAATCCCTCCTTTATCACCTTTCCAGACTAACTGTTCTGAAACTCAAATTTGCTCTTGTCACTCTCCTGCTTAAAATCCTTCACCAGTCCTTCTAAAATTCTTAAGGTGAATTCAAACACCTTCAAATGGCATTCACGGTCGTTCATGATCCAGCTTCATCTTTTCCCTCCTGCCTCAACTCTTGCAATCCCTCAACCCTATCCAATGCTGCAGCCAACCAGAAATGTCCACAGGCCCCTGAATTCACCCTGCTCTCTCTCAAGCCTTCTTGCCTTTGCACATGCTGAGCTGTGTCCTTGTTCCCCTATTACCAGGCAAATTCTTAAAGAATCAATTCAAGTATCAACCCCTTCTGGGAAGTTATCTCTGAATAATTTTTCTGTCCCCTGTCCTAATTTTCTCATGTGCGCGTGTGCGTGCGCACACACACACTCACACACATTTCCTATTAAATCACTCCACAGATGCACTCTCATAGCAGTGTAGGTATATATTACTATTATTGGACTTAGTCTTTCATTTGTACATTTTCACTGCTTGGTAAGCAGATACTCAGCAAATGTATTGAATCAAACAAAGAATAATCTATTATACCTGTCTCTTTTGCTCACCCCTCCCCCTCCACTCACTGTTCAACCCATTTCATACTGGCTTGCACCTGGATTACTCTATCAAAAAAGCTTTCCAAAAAGTAACCAAAAATCTTTGCTAAATTCATCAAACATTTTCCAATCCCTCTCTTGGCTTTTAGCAATGTTGACTACTCCCATCCTCTTGAAAGACGCCTCACTTGGCTGCCATGACATCACATTCTCCCACCCCATCCCTGGGCTCCAGCCCTCTTTTCAGTCCCTAGTACACAGCAAGCTGCCCATAAGACACAGTCTTTGCATACACAGTTCTCTCTCCCTAGAACACCCCAGAATGCCTAATCCTCTCACCTTAACTCCTACTGTAGCTTTAGATCAGCACTTCTCAAACTTCAATGTACACACAAATCACCTGGGGATCTTATTAAAATGCAGAGACTGGGGGCCAGCCCAGGGGCGTAGTGGTTGAGTTCGGTACTCTGCTCCCGCGGCTGGGGTTTGCAGGTTTGGATCCCAGGTGCGGAAAGACGCACCACTTATCAAGCCATGCTGTGGCGGAGTCCCATATAAAATAGAGGAAAATGAGCACAGATGTTAGCCCAGAGCCAATCTTCCCCAGCAAAAAGAGGAGGATTGGCAAGGGATGTTAGTTTAGGGTTAATCTTCCTCACACAAAAAAAATGCAGAGTATGATTCAGTGAGTCTGGGCGGGACCTGAGAATCTGCATTTCTAAAAAGCCCCCAGGTGATGCTAAAGCAACCCATTCACAAACCACATTTTGAAGAGCAAGGTTTTCGATCTCAGCTCAAACATCTTTTTCAGGGAAATTTTTTCTGATTCCAACTCACTCACACTCCTGATTTAGTCAAATGCCCCCGATCCATACTCTCAGTGTGCCATGTAACTCTCCATGATGACTTCTGCTCATCATTTTAACCCACACGCATCCTTCCCCCAAACCCCAGCTCCTACCTAGTCCTGGCACATTCATTTTTGAGGAATGGATGAATAATGTCTGTTGAGCCAGCCCCTGACTTAGGTCGAGTCACTTCCCTTCATGACGCTTCACTGCCCCGAGCTCAGCTCCTCCAGAAATCCAGCTCATCTGTGGTTAGTACTCTAAGAGATTTTCTACTCCTGCCAAGATCCACTCCTTTGGGGTCTGCAGAGCCATGGCCAGAGAGTAATTGCTTCCATATGTGCTGCCTTTCTACTCGAGCAAGCTGGCTGGCCACAGGCTCCATGCACAGTCTACCAGTACTCCAGATTCTCCTGTGCCAGGGACACAAGAAGCAGAGGCAAAAAACCAAATCCTAGTGACTCTGGCCAGACCCCAATCTCCCACCCCAGTGTGAGGAATGGCGCCGGGAGTGGTAGAGGCAAGAGAAAAAGACAAAAACTTTTAGTACATTCTGATTTTTTCTATTCAAAAGTCATTGCCTAGATTCTCATAAAATTCATTTTTTTTTCTTATATTTAGGAAAAAGATTTTGACTAAAAATACTGTGGGAAAAATTACATAAGAATGTCTGGAGGCAACAGCTAGAACATTTGTGTGAAGTAAGTTGTGATGGGGACTATAATGGAAGAGCTTAATTGCATAAAACACACGGCAGGCAGAAGCAACGCCATTGTTGCCAAGAGAACTGTCTGGAAAGAGTGCCAAAGCACAGACTAAAAATAAACAAATAAAACATAGTTTGAGATATAACCCCATGAATGTCACTTCCCTTAACTAACAAATACATAAAAATAGTCATAGCACATAGTAGCAGAAATAAAAGAATCTTAATGCTTGATTAAAATAATAATAGGGGCCGGCCTGGTGGCGCAAGCGGTTAGGTGCGCGCGCTCCGCTGCGGCGGCCCGGGGTTCGCTGGTTCGGATCCCGGGCGCGCACCGACGCACTGCTTGGTGAGCCATGCTGTGGCGGCGTCCCATATAAAGTGGAGGAAGATGGGCACCGATGTTAGCCCAGGGCCGTCTTCCTCAGCAAAAAAAGAGGAGGATTGGCGGATGTTAGCTCAGGGCTGATCTCCTCGCAAAAAAAAAAAAAATAATAATAATAATAATAATAATATAATATCTTGGAGAAACGTGTTACTCTCTACATAAAAAGTTTTAAATACACTTAAGTGAAGACATTATTTTGAAATTAAAAAACATTTTTTTCTCAATTCTGTTTGGTAAACCTATTAGTATATTCAATATAAAAAATGGGTGACATTTTTTTCAAACATAATCTTATTTGCTTATTTTCATGTCATTTAATTGTATATCAGAAAGATACTGTTTTCCCTGGAGGTAAGAGGAAAACGGTGTGACCCTCTGGTACATTAGTGTTTTACAAAATGTAAAACAGTCACAGCTTCATGGCATTCATAATTCATAGAACACATGTATCTAAATGATTTTTTGGAAAGGAAGGAACATAACTTTTTAAATAGCATTAACATCTCTAATTTTTTCAGTAATTTTACTGTGTACTGAACTGTACAAAAAGTACACAGAATTTTCTAAAAGTACAAATCTTGGAGAGTATATTTCTTAGTCAAATATTTCAACTGATTCCCCAAAGCACACAATTGTCTTCACTTTATCTTAATAATGCATTTCCAGTTCTGTTTAAAATAAGTGATTATCTTAATTATTTATCATCCTGAAATTTCATTAAATTATTATCCCCAAAATGCATATTTCTAAATTTAGAATAACATTTACTCAGCACAGTAATTTGCCTGATGCTAGACGTCATTTAAAATGAATTTATTTTATGTAATATCAATCTTAGAGAATGGACAAAGCAAGGCACAGATCCGTTTTACTGAACCTGACGCTTCAAGCAGAAGAACTGTCCCGGTGAACCATGAAATGTCCTTGCAAGTTCCGCCCCTGGGGACGAGGTGTAACACTGTAACAGCTTCATGATGTAACTATTCCCAAAGAAGAGATGCAAACTGAGTCTGAGGAGCTGGGAACACGGAAGGATCAGATCCCTTGGAACTGTGGGTGCTCATGATCTGAGGAAGAACAGCAGCAATAGAGAAAGAAAGGCGGGAGGAGACGACCTGGATTCTGCAAATAGGTACAATAGCTGTACAAGTGCCTCAAATCACTAGGAAAGAAAACCAAAGTATTATTGCTTGGGCATGCTTTTGAGCCTTGCCCACAAGATTTCTAGCCCAATAAACTGAGGCTATCTACCAAGAAAATGGCTCTGCTTAAAAATAAAAGTCAAGGGAAAATAGAATTCACTTTATAAAAATCACACTGTAACCAAATCTGATGAAACTGATGTTATCGTCTATTCCATACAGGAAATAATACCTGCACACACCAGAACTAATAGCAATAATAACAACAAAGCTTATGCACACACAATTCTTACCACAAAGAGTATCCATTCTTAAAAAACGAACAAACAAAAAGGAAAATTGGTGACAGGGTGAGGTTGAGGGCCCAAAAGGAGTAGTAAAAGAAAAGTAACACAACCATGCCAAAGAGGTAAAGCCACTATATCATGATGAAATAGACTTACAGACATGATAGATCAAATAACTATTCATATCAGGAAGCTATATCTGCACAATTAGGCTTGAATAACCTATGACAGGCACACCTTCTGGATAATCAGTAGAGACAAGTGTGTCAAACACAATTCTTTTTTTTTTTTTTTTTTTTATTGATGTTTTAATGGTTTCTAACATTGTGAAATTTTGGGTTGTACATTTTTGTTTGTCCATCACCCCATATATGACTCCCTTCACCCCTTGTGCCCACCCCCCACCCCCACTGCCCGGGTAACCACAGTCCAGTTTTCTCTGTCCATGTGTTGGTTTATATTCCACATATGAGTGAGATCATACAGTGTTTGTCTTTCTCTTTCTGGCTTATTTCACTTAACATAATACGCTCCAGGCCCATCCATGTTGTTGCAAATGGGACGATTTTGTCTTTTTTTATGGCTGAGTAGTATTCCATTCAAACACAATTCTTTTTGACAAGGATTCTAATACAAGTTAAGGATCTGTGCTCACTAAAGTCTGGTACATGCCAAGGATTTAAGTCCTCAGCAAGTGAGAACAGGCAATTTATAAAACCCCATAGTAGCCTCCACAGCCAATTACTTACAAGCATTGACTCTAGGGCCTATTTCCCCATAAGCTCCCAGATCGGAAGTCCTCAATACCTGTTCTTTTTTTTTTCAAACAGAGATACTGATTGGGCCTTTTTGGCTACTATATTATACTACCGTGAAGAAATATTTGCTTAGGCTAAGCCATGTTGATAACAAGGAAGTTAACACCAGGATTCAGAATGACAAGGCATGTGGTCTGGGTATCTTAACCATTTGGGGAGCAGAATGGTGCAGGGTTTGGAGTTTGGGCTCTGAACTTAGTCCAGTCTGGGCCCTAGCTTGCCTCCATCATTCCCTGGCGGGTGTGACTTTTGGCAAATTACCTTACTTCTTTTTTTCTTTTTTGTGAGGAAGATCAGCCCTGAGCTAACATCCATGCCAATTCTCCTCTTTTTGCTGAGGAAAACCGGCCCTGAGCTAACATCTATTGCCAATCCTCCTCCTTTTTTTTTTTCCTTTTCTCCCCAAAGTCCCAGTAGATAGTTGTATGTCATAGTTGCACATCCTTCTAGTTGCTGTATGTGGGATGCCGCCTTAGCATGGCCTGACAAGCAGTGCGTCACGTGCGCCCGGGATCTGAACCCGGGCCGCCAGCAGCGGAGGACGCGCACTTAACCGCTAAGCCACGGGGCTGACCCCATTACCTTACTTCTCTAAGGCTAATCTGTGGAGAGAATCTACATGCATCCTTAGTAAGAAGGTAAAATGCTTAGTAGTACAAGAAAAATGGAGGCTATTTTTATGGGAACCACAGGCATGTAATGAGAATGCTCCTAAATTTGATTCAGTGAAACTTTAAAGTACTTGTCTGTAATACTACACTCCTAGACGAGCAAACACAAGATTGTAATTTGGCAATTCTCCTCAAATTATTTTATAAATCTAATGCAATGCCTATCAACTTTCCAATGGGATGTTTTTGGAGAACTGACAAAATAATTCTAAAGTTCATATGAACAAATAATAGGCCAGAATATCCAAGAAACTTTTGAAGGAAAAAACTGTGCACTATATTTTAAAGAAATATTTTAAAGCCTCAACAATTAAACAGGCCTGATAATGAGTCACGAACAATCAGATCAATAAGACAGAAGATAAAGTCTCCAAACAGACCTAAGCACATAAGAATTTCACGGTTTAAGAAGATAATTCAAATCAATGAGGAAAGAAACAATACAAATTGAGGACACTTCATTAACTATAAATCTGTACCTCATAACTAAAATTAATTCATCTAGAATTTAAAATGTAATTGTCAAAAATAAAACTTTAAGAAGAGTAGCTGGAGATATATTTGGGGAATAGGGAGGGACTTTGCATAGACTCCAAAGAAATCATAAAATTAAGATAATGATACTTTTCAAGAAATTAATGCAACTAAACCTATCAACTATCAGAAACAAAATTCAAGGAGAAATGACAAACAAGGAAAACATATTTGTAGTATACAGCAAAGGGGGTCAATGTTGTTAATTAAAATGACTTAAGGATCAATTTTAAAATGAACAGAGCAATAGAAAAACAGGCAAAGAATACAAGTAGGCAATTCTCAGAGGTACAAATGAACAGAAATCATGAAAATAAGTCAAAGCTCACAAGTTACTGTTCTTACTCCAAAAAACAGTAACAATGGGAGGTGATGGATATGTTAATTATTTTTATCGTGGTCATCATTTCACAATGTATACATATGTCAAAATATCATGTTGTACACCTTAAATATATTCGATTTTTATTTGTCAAACAGAAATAAATACAAAATTTTAAAAGCTCACAAGTCACTGAAAAATAGAAGTTAGTTCTTGCTTATTACATTTTTAAAGGCCTTTTAAAAATTAAATAATAATAATTAAATAAATATGACAGCTAAGATATATGTTTTAAAGTGTAGGAAATAGGCACTTTCATATATTACTAGTGGGAATCCGAATTGGTATACACATTCTAGAGTGAACGTGCTTATAAAGCTCTTTTTACAAGTTTCTATCCTTTAATTCAGTAATTTCTTCTATAGAGTATGTTTCTTGGTTCCAAATCCACCCTATGAAACTCTGTTTTGTGGTGCTGAGACTGGGGCTCTGCAAACTACATTTCTTTTGCTGGTTGGTTCCCTGTTAGGCTCCGCCAGTAGGAGGCACAGGCGGGAGCCCAGAGGCTAAAGGCAACAGAAGACTTGCCCTTCCCTGTTTGCTTGCTGCTTCTGTCAGCCTCTCCTCAGCAACAGCTCTTAACCACCGCGGATATACCAGCACCAGCTGGCCGGTGCCCCTCAGAGGTCTGGGGCCGGATTCAGGGGGTCTGTCCTCTGAGCTCCTGAGGCTGGATGGCAGAGCCTCTTCTCCAGGCTTCTCGGTTCCAATAACCACAGCCTCTTCCTGGGAGACTGTACTTTAACAGGTTAACAATGGTTGTCTCCTGGTAATATTTTGTTTCTTGCATTTTGTGTGAGGGTATATGTGTGTTTTCTCATTTTTTTGGCTATTATTCATTCTTTGTATAATCATGAAAGTTACTGCTTTAAAAACATATACATTCACACACCAAAGTGGTTAAAAGTACACTCTCTAAAGCTAGACAGAGTTCAAAACCCAGCTTTGTTGCTTACTGGCTGGATGACCTTGGGCAAATTCCAGCACCCAGGTTAGTATATGATACACACAAGACACTCAGAAAGAATCCTGTTGAATGGATAAACACATTTTTTCCCCCTGACAAAATTAGAATCATATTGCTTATTATATACTCTTTTCACTTGATGAATAGGATACTAATAAAAAGTTAAAAAACAAAATCATATTTAAAAACATTTTTAAAAACAAAAATCATACTTCCCGATAGATATGATTTTTAACTTTTATTTTGAAATAATCTCAAACATACAGAAAAGCAGCAAGAACAATAAGAAGGACTCTCACACACCCCTCATCCAGATTCACCCAATTGTTGACATTTTGCCACATCTGCTATATCATTATCTATCTATCTATCTATCTTGGTAGTTTTTTTTTTTAATCTTTTGGGCGAAGTTGTAGACACCATGGCCCTTTACCTCAATTACTATAGTGGGTATTTCCTAAGGATAAGACCATTCTTGTGTATAATGACAGTATGATTATCAAAATCAGGAAATTTAGCATTGATACTATTATCTAATATTCAGCCCACATTCAACTTTTGCCAATTGTCTTAATGATGTTCTATATAGCAATTTTTACACTGATCCAGGATCAAATCCAGAATCACACTGCATTTAGTTGTTGTTAAACGTGGTATGGCTATATAATACTCCATCTATTGATATACTAAACTTTTATTTAACTAATACTCTCTTAAAGGACATTTGATTTGTATCTATTTTTTTGTTATTATAAATAATGCTGGACTGAACATCCTTGAAGTCATTGTGTGTACAGGCATACCTCGTTTCATTGTGCTGTGCTTTACTGCACTTTGTAGACATTTCATTGTTTTTTTTTTTTTTTGTGAGGAAGATCAGCCCTGAGCTAACATCTGCCAATCCTCCTCTTTTTTGCTGAGGAAGATTGGCCCTGGGCTAACATCCATGTCCATCTTCCCCCACTTTATATGGGACGCCATCACAGCATGGCTTGCCAAGCGGTGCGTTGGTGTGCGCCTGGGATCCGAACCGGTGAACCCCAGGCCACCGCAGCGGAGCGTGTGCACTTAACTGCTTGCGCCACCGGGCCGGCCACAATATTTCATGTTTTACAAGACCCTCTACCAGCAAAAAGATTACGACTCACTGACCACTCAGATGATGGTTAGCATGTTTTAGCAATAAAGTGTTTTTAAATTAATGTATGTACATTATTTTTTTTTTTAGATATAATAATGTCATTGCACACAATAGGCTACAGTATAGTGTAAACATAACTTTTATATGCACTGGTAAACCAAAAAATTAGTGATTCACTTTATTGTGATATTTGCTTTATTGTGGTGGTTTGGATCCAAACCCACAACATCTCCGAGGTATGCCTGTACATATTACTTCTTTAGGATGATTTAGGATCTTTAGGATGATCACTCAGGATCCAGCAGGAAAACAGAAACCACAACAGTTATTTGAACAGAGAGAATTCAATACAGGGAACTGGTTAAACAGGTTTGGAAGTCTGTAAAGGCTAAAAGCGAGCACGCAGGTGAGAAGAAATAGTAAATGCATAAAGCAACTACCTCTCTAGGGCCGCGGGAACAAAGGAAAGAGGCTGGATTATTGGAAACTAGACACAAGCCCCTTGCTGAGTTGAAACAGTTTGTTCATAGAGGGGAAGAGGAATGTTCATTTAAAAGACATTCTGAAAAGGAAGAGGAAATGCCTGGCATTCCTTCTCCATCTCCCTTTCAACTTAAAACAAACAACAAGAAACTCTTATGTCCTTCGGTAAAATAATCCAGACAAATACATGAAAAGTAAAGGAATTTTGCAAGAATAAACATCAAAACCTACCAAAATTCTGTAGTGATTTGGTAAGCAATTTAAAAAGCACATATGATATAAAAACTGGGCTTTGTAGTGGCCATCATTATCTCAGGCAAAGGAAAAAGAAAACACTGTAGAAATAGGGAAAAAAAATAGAAGGTTAAATTACAGCAAAACATTATCCAATTGTAAAAATCACTTCAATTTGAGATTTCAGTGACAGGGGTTGGTAGGTTGGCTGGTTTAAAGCAACAAAGTTTTATGTATGCTTGAGGATGTGTGACTGTGTACACAGTACGATCTCTTCCACTGATGCCTGACTGTCTCAGAAAGTCAAAGGAAGGAAACCGAGAGACACCAAAAGAACTAGGCCAGGACCAGCACCGGGCCTTAACAGCCAGTTCACTTGGATTATGAGGGCTTTAATCTCACTGAAGTCCTAATATATTTTACATATCCTGACTTTATAAAGCACAAAGAACTGACTGAAAAAATCACATTAGCAGACCTGCTGACTGCTTCCACCAAATAATTAGCTGTCAAGTGGCTAAATAAAGAGAGGAGCAAAGCCAACTAGCTTTTCTGTATAAGCAGCACCAAATAACTCAAAACCAGATGGGTATAGATGGACAGAACAGCTGAAAGCCAAGTTCACGATTTTCCGTGAAACTCTGACATACCCACAGACGGCATTTAGCTCCACAGTAAACCATCCTCTAGTCAGCAGGAAGCTCATTGTGGGCTGACAGGCCAGGAGACAAGCGCGTCTCAGAGTGCCACTGTAGTAATTTCCTGTGTGCAAAGCTCACTGCTGTCCTTGCATTCCTCAGGGTACATTTCTTCTCATCGCAGAGGATGTTGCTTTTCCACAGGAAGAGGAAGGAACCAGTTGTTACTGGATGTGTGGGCTGAGAACTGTCGGGCATTTTCAGCATGCCTCAGTCTCAGCTGTGGGAACCAACGATGCGGCTTGGGTTCCCAGGCCTGGGACTGTCCATGTCACTACACGGTGAGGAGGCAGAGTTTAGAAAGACAGCATCTCAGGAAGTTGGAAGACAGAAATAATACCTGGAACTTCAACACCTCCAGTTCTCAGAAATGTGTTAATTTTCTAAAGGAAATTCTAAAAAGTATTTACTCTGTTGGGCTTCCAAATAGCATCTTTTATTTTTATTTTATTTTATGTTTGTTTTTTTGTGAGGAAGATCAGCCCTGAGCTAACATCCATGCCAATCCTCCTCTTTTTGCTGAGGAAGACCGGCTCTGAGCTAACATCTATTGCCAATCCTCCTCCTTTTTTTCCCCCCAAAGCCCCAGTAGATAGTTGTATGTCATAGTTGCACATCCTTCTAGTTGCTGTATGTGGGACGCAGCCTCAGCATGGCCGGAGAAGCGCCCGGGATCCGAACCCGGGCCGCCAGTAGTGGAGCGCACGCACTTAACCACTAAGCCACGGGGCCGGCCCCAAAATAGCATCTTTTAGAAAATCCTTTTGTAGAGTCTCTTTTTTCTTTCTTTCTTTTTTTTTACATTTCATATAGAAAAGTTTAAGTGCTAAGTCACTTTTGTCAACAGGTATAAGGGCGAGTTTCACTGCATCAAGTATTATTTAACTAGGGCTATTTTTAAAAATTTAATTAGTACAAAATTTTTGTTAAAAGAAAACACTTGTTAATGTAAACTGTCTTTCCCTTGAAACTTAAAGGAACTGAAGCTCAAATTCGTAAATTTTTCAGTATAGCTAAATCAAACCCTTGGGACTTAGTGATTACTATGATTTTTATTTAAAAGAACATTTTATTTGGAGGAAGAAAAGAAAGCCTGTGACCCACACTATTAATCTATTTTTACAGTGGTACTATCTTAGTAAATTTTACAGATTTCCAGAACTCTATCTTCAAAAAAAATAAATAAAAGCCATGTTCCTTTAATAGACTAAAAAGTTTTAGTTGAGTGTTTTGTTTTTTTTTTTAACAACAAAACATGTTTTTTTAAAGGTCAGCTATCACATTCACAACTGTTGGTAGTTCTTACAACATATGGGTCATGATGTACTTCAAAAGCAAGGATATAACTAATTTGGAAATAGTCTCTTCTCATCTCTAATATTTTCTTTCCTATCTCTAAAATAACTTGTATCTGAAAAAAATATAAATGTTGTTTCCTATTTCTAAATGCTAAGAGATCTATGAAAATGGTGTATTTTTCCTCATTTACTTCTGCTGACTATCATGTATGTCTTATTTTTTAAATGCCTTTGATAATTTAATTACTTCACTCCTTACAATTTCAAAGGGCAATATGTTTAAATTATTTCTCAACTCTGATAAGAATTCCTCTTTCATTCCTACTCAGCATCTTAGAGTTACACTTAACTTTTTGAGTCACTGGATAAAAAAATTATTCTATCCCACTTGACATATTCACTATCGTTTGAAATTAAGACCAAAAGTCTTTTAATGAAATAAGGATAAATTGTGGAAGGCACCAGCTAGTGAGTTCAGAGACAGATTCTACAAATGCCTATGTTCATTTCCTTTCAAACTCTTAGAGCAGGGACAGGAGAAAGATACCGCAGGGCCAGTGAACCAATGCCTACAGTTTCCATAAAAATGTCTGTTTCCTAAAGCTTAGTAAGCAGCAACAAAGTCACAAACATATCTAGTTTCGGAAATCATATGCACTAAATTTACAAATCAAATGCCACCTTATAAACTATTGCAAAGTTTAAAAACTTGAGAACCTCAGCTATTTCCAAATTTAGAAGCTCTTTATATGTAAATCCAGGAATGTTAGCATACAGAATAGTAGAGAAAGCAGGAGGTTTGTGCGACATGATTTTTATTGATTTTCCTGGAAAAGTAAATGAGGAATCTGGGGACAATAAATTGCATATTACCGTTTTACACTCAAAGTCATAAATTTTAGTTTTGAGACATTTAGGTTTGCATACACTGTGTTCTTTCAAGTAAGTCTTTCCAAATCTTTGCTTACATAAGCAGTTAGGAACTGGAATAACTCTGAACTAGTTACGCAATGTTGTCTAGTAACCAGGATGAACTGTTGCCACAACATCCATGGAAATATTCTCTCTGTATCTGCAAGTTTACTCTTTGTATGTCCACACATTTTGTCAATACGTTAATATTTTTCAGATAGCGTATACCATATGACAATCTCTATGAAAGTGTGTAATCTTTTTCTTCCTAAAAATAGGCTGATGAGAAAATCTTTCCAAAAAGGAAACCAATGCACTTTGCTGAAAAACACAAACCTAAATGACATCTAGGAAGGAGGAGTGTCTTTTACCACTGAACTTCCCAAAGTCACAGAAACAGCAGAGTTATCTCTTGCATTGATTCAGCTGATCACTTTCCTGATCCTAGAAAAGAGGATCAATTCTTTTTTCTCTCAGCAACCCCTCCAGCAAAATGATGCAGAGCCAGGAGAAAATCTCAGCTACCCTGAGATTATTCAGGGTACACTTTATTGTCCCTGGGGAAAGAAGACAGGGAATCCCACAGCTGACATTCAATCTGTCAGGAAATCCTCTTGGCTCTGCCTTCAAAATATATCCAAAATCTGATAGCTTATCACCACCTCCTCTGCTACCACCCTGGATCAAGCGACTATTGCCTCCTGTTGGATTAGCTTCCTAATCAGTCTGCTTGCTCCCCTCCACTACCACCTCCAGCTGATTCTCCACACAGTAGCCAGAGTGAACCTGTTAAAACATAGTCAGATCACGTCCCTCCTCCGAAGGAAACCCTACCGGGGCTCCTAACTCACTCTCACTCTGGCCTTCTAGCAATGCTCCCACTTGTCCGGGGCGCCCTTCCCAGATATTTGCATACTTGTTCCCTTCATTCCTTCAATTCTTTACTCAAAAGTCACCTTTCACATGACTCATGTCCTGGACAAACTACCTAAAATGCACTTCTCTTCCCATCTGCCTTCACTGCTTTTTTCACCTTCGCATTTTTTTCAGTCCACTACGCTATATAGTCTATTTTTTTAATCTGTGAATTGCTTCTCTCCTCCACTAGAATGTAGAACATAGGCTTCTCCGGGGCAGGTATTTTTGTTTTGTTCATTTTTTCTAAAGTCAAGAACAATGAATGGCACAGAATAAATATTGATTGAAAGACATACATGTGTGTGAGTGGGTGTGCTCCTGGCATTCTACCACATCTGCTATCCACTGAGGCAACTTAAAGACCCCAAACTAGAATTATGCACTTTTATTACCATGGTACATCTCTTCAATTACTTCTGAGGCATCTACTTATACCTTTCTTTCCTCACCTGGAATGTCCCTATCAAAATCCTACCCATCTCTGGTCAGGTCAAGAACTGGTTAAAGATTTTCTTCTAGAGAAGTCCGCTAGTTTCCACCAGCCCATTAATGATCTGTTTGGAATACTATGCCCATTACCAACTTTTCACTTGACAATCATGTACACTTGGCATCTAGTATATTGAAACTGCCATTTATTTCTTATGTTGTTATTTGTATCTGGCTAGGCTGTAAGTTTCTCGAGGTCAGGCAGCCAGCTTGACATCCCCCTCAGCATCTCCTGTAATGCCTTCAATGCAGTACAAGTTTAAATACTTGATGGAGCAACAAAAGACTGTAGACTCTTGATTTTTTTCTGTAATGTAATTGCAAATTCTCAGTTTATTGTAAAGAATTAATTTGACCTGAAATACTGTCCTTAATTCTAAAGTAAGGCATACACATTATGTTCATATTTTACACAGTTGCCAGAATGAAGACAAGAACACTGTTTCAGTTCTCTGAGAAGAGTCCAGCATTTTGACAAGCAATCAGAAGACACTACGAGATTATCAATTTCATTTTGTTCATTTGTAGGACAAATTATAATAAAATTAATATGTCAAAATTTAGGAATATAGTTTGCCTAAAAATAACAAAACATTTTAATAATCCTAGAGTATTTTAAATAGATTTTGTTTACAGTCAGTATTTAAAAAAAAACAACAACTTTACATTAGGATACAGAAGAGAAATTCCTATCTTGCTAGTCTCTTTTTGGAGGGAGAGGAGAGGATGTGAGAGGATCTGGAACATCCCACGTAGCCACATCCCATGTCAGTGCTAATGCTAAACGCCCTTACACAATTTTGACGACAAAACCCTGGTCTAGTTGTAACTGAATAAACAAAAACACTAAAAGACTCAATGGACCTTGAACTAAATAATCTTTAGAAAATCAGTATATAATAAGTGATAACAATCAGAATAAAGATTCAGGAATTTAAGATCAACAGTTTTAAACTACATCTATACGACAGCCAGTACATGCCTTTACGGAAACATTTTTTACAACAAAGCTTTAAAAATGCAGATTGGTAATAGCTTATTTTGATCCTAAAATATTGTACCAAATTCCTGCCTGGCATTAGAGACACAAGTGCAAGTCACAAAGATACTAACTGTTAGACTATAGGCCATAATTTCTTCTCTGTAGTAAGAAGGCATCAGAGCATAGATAAGATAGCAGTAAACTTAGATCTAGAAATCATCCTGAACATAATATTAAATTAAGGCAAAGCAGGAATAGAAGCCAACTATTTCTTAGACCACAACAAACCTGCTTTTATCCTACTAAGAAGTTTGACAAATTGAGGTTGAAACAGTAATCTTATGTCTCATCTTGATAAAATGAATTTCTAAGGAACCTTTCTTCCAATCTACAAAAACCAAGTAAATAAATTTCCAAAATAAACAGTAACCACAATAACAAAAACCAAAACTACCTTTAAACACTGTTTTTTTTGGCTTCCAATATTTCTCTGGGTTTTTAAATTATAATCACATGCAAAGTTCACACCACAAATATTTAACGCAGTTGTGCTTCATGCCAGAGTGGAAACAAATCTCCTTTACAATTGTGTCTGATTTGTTGTGCAGAAGCAATGTACAGAGGAGACTACAGATGAAGAATTACTTACCAGTAGATTAATGGGAAGGTAAACAGTTAAAGTGATTTCACTTTCATTTTATAATCAATTATCTATCAATGAGCTAAAAGAAAGATATATATATTGAAAATTCAAAGGAAAGCACTTCAGAGACATTCTTTATAAAAATCTAAATGCTTTATGAGCATCTATGGTCTTCAGAGAATGCCCTAGTAAAAGCAGGAGTCTTTATACCTTGCCTTAAGGCAAGCAGATTTCTTCCAAATTGTAAAAGAATCTACCTAGATGGGACTTCATCAGCCTAATCCCAAACCAATTTATAGCAAACAAGTTTTTGTTTCCCTGTTTTCTTTTTTGTTTTCTTTTTATGTAGTATCAAGCACACAACTCAAAGTAACAGTGGATTCCTTTTAATGCTTATATATTGCATTGAACCACAGGAAATCACTGATATTAGATCATTTTTGCCTACAAAACGGCAATTTCATATAATTCAACCTAATATTATCCGTTATGTGTATAGTTGCATTCTTCAGTCTTCTTACTCTGTTTCGTAGCACAACTGCAAACTTGTCATGTGTTTACTATACAGAATGGTCCTCTCGACATCCCACATACACTGTATTCCTGAGTTAGGGTCCTGTAACTAGACTAGCTGACTTGGGCACCTCCAGATTACCATCAGGGACAGACACCCTGCTCCCACTTGCTAAGCGGCAGTTATGCCCACCTCCATGGCACACTGTCAAAACACCTGGATTCCTTAGGTCATGAGGCTTTGCAAAGCTTTAAGGGTTCTGGCAGGGAGAGTGAGTCTCAAAGTGTGGAGTAAAGATTTTTGATGATCTATGATACCTTCTAGGCCAAGAACACCCAATTTTAGTCTACTGACTACCTCACAAAAAGGCAGCACATCTCAAAAACCACCTACCTTTTGTTCCTTTTACTACAGGGGCAAAAATCCAACTCACCATAATTTGTAAGTTTCAACAGCACACCTTTGGAGTAATTCATTGAACACGAATGTATTGAGCACCTTCTATATCCAAGCACTGAGGCAAGAATTAGATGTCTAGCTAATTTTTAACTGCATAAGTAAGTTATTAACGCAGAAATGCTAGTAGGGTTGTTTTATAAACAGGAACACTGTAAAAGACAAGACCACTGACCCGCCTGAGGTCCTAGTTGTCACCACCGATTCCTGGGCTTCCCTTTGACAATCAGCCCCTTGGCTGCCCCCACAGTGATTTCTTGCCGCTGGAACCTCTCACAAGTGATCTAGGAGTTCTCTCTGTCCTGGGAGTAACACTGAAAGCACGCTTTAATAATTAGAGTTCTTTCTGGTGCAGGACAGACTCAAGATGGACTAGTTCCTCTGCGGACGTCTTCTACAATAAACACAATCCTTGAGATCTCTTGGAGAGTTTGTAACGTCATGATGTTGAGATTTTTGTTTGTTTTCTTTTTTGGTCATGCATTAATAATTTACCCAAAATATTTAGCTATACTGACACCATCACAGTAGTGCTGCCAAAGACCATGTCATTCCTCCCATTCGTTCTTGTGACTAGTAGAATCGACGCAGCAATGATCCACCTTGAAAAGACTCAGATTGAAAGGCTGAAACTCTCAATCTTTGAAGACGTCAGATACACTGAGTAAATAAATTATATGTATGTAATTTTTATAAACAAAATTGCAAGTATTAGAAATACTTCTTAATTTCTGCATAATCCATCAGGAGGGATGAACAAAGGGACATGACCACTTTTCCCACAGCTTCTTAGGAGAAGACAAGAAGTAAACTTGGCACCTCTGAAAGGCAGTTAACAAAGAAGAAAGTCTATTCTGTGGCAGTAAGTGAAACGTCACCTAGCTGGCATCTTGATAGGAGATGAGACAGTGAACATGGATTAGACTGAGCTCAAGCAAGGTCCTCAAATTAAAAGCTTTTTCTGGAAATCGGTGCTGCTCCCCCTTGCGGCTATTTAGACACATTGTAAATATGACTTTTTGTACAAGGTTTTTTCTATGCTAAAATGTTAGGCTATTTAGCCCACCTTTTATGTCCTCTCCTACACACTTTTTAAGGAAAATGAATTGTGCCAAATAATTAAATACATCTTAAATGTCAAAGAAAACTTACTGTGGTAGAATCAAAAGAAAGGACGTCCACAACTGGGGGAGTAGAGCTCTGCAAGTCGATCACTTCAAGCTTTGGATTAATCTGTGTATATAAAAAAAAAAGTTAATATTAGATTTTATACCATAAGAAACTGGATGTGATTTGTAACAACCTAGAGGGTGTTTCCTAATATATTCTAAAATTAAAATATATTGGTATATTCATTAACATGGATGCAAAAATTTTAAACAAAATATTAGCCGACAGAATCTATCAATGTATAAGAAAAGATCATCATGACCAAGTTAAATTTATCCCAGGAATAAAAAGATGATTTTACATTAGAAAATTAGTATAATTCACCTATAGAGGGATTTTGAAAATAAAATAAAATGACCCACCTCAAAAGATGCAGAAAAAAATCCTAGCCAGTTCATTAAGACAAGAAAGGGAAATAAAAGGTGTTAAGAAATAAGAATTGGAACAGAAGAAATAAAATTGTCATTCATATATAACATAATTATCTTGGAGAAATCCCAGGAGAATCGACTGCTAAATTATTAGAACTAATAAGAGAATTTACTAGATCCAAAATCTACATACAAAATCAATTGCATTTCTGCACTTCAGCACACAGTTAGAAAATGAAAATTTAAAAAAACATCATTTACAATACCATAAAGATTATAAAATACATCAGAATAAACAAACATAAGACCTTTATGGGAAAAAAATAATAAAACTCATGTAAAGACATTAAAGAAGGCTTAAATAAACAGAAAAGTCTAACATAAAGAGCTCAGAAGCAGAGCCCTGTATATATGGAAAATAAATATAAAAGAAAAATGGTGCCACAAATCAGCAAAGGAGAGAGGATGCAGTCGAGAAAACTGGCTCCCTGTCTGGATCCCTGTGCAACACTACACAACAAGGGTGGACAGCAGGTAGGTTAGAAACCTAAACGCTACGTTAAAACTATAAGTTAATAGAAGTAAATGTATAGGAATATCTTTGTGACCCAGGGTCGAGAAGAACATCCTAAACAAAAGCTGCAAAAGCAAAATCATAAGGAAAAAAAAATTGGTCCATTTGATTATACCAAAATTAAGGGTTTCTGTTTAACAATGGATACCACAAGGTTAACAATCAGATAATGGAACAGGAAGGGATATTATGACGTCTAAAACCGAAAAACGACAAATATCTAAAATATATAAGAAAAATCTACAAATCAATATGAAAAGGACAGCAATCCCCCAAAAAAATTATAGAAGAGAAAACCTAACAGTTAACTAGCATATGAAGAGATTTTCAGAAACTTCAGTAATTAAAAAAGAGATGATTAAAGCAAAATACCACTTAACACCTACTAGGATTGTAAAAAACTAGAAAACTCAATGACGCCAACGTTGTTTATAGCAGCATTGCTTGTAATGGCAAAACAAAACAAAAAACCCACAACCAGAAATCCCCAAATGTTTATCAACAGTAGAATAGATACATAAATTGTGGTAAATTCATTGGAATCCTATAAAGCAGTGAAAATGAATGAACTACAACTCCATGCAACAAGACATCAATGTATGAATTCAGATCCCTATGTATGAATCTCAGGATTTTAATCTTAAATAAAAAAGCGAGTTACAGAAAAATATATTCAGTATCATCGATTTATATAACGTTTAAAACCATCCAAAATGAAATAACCTCGAATTATAGATTCAAACACATACAGTAAAATTAAAAAGAGAAGCAAGGGAATAACTAAGTAGAGTGGCAACTACTTCTGAGGGAGGTTATTTCAGAATTTGAGAAGACCAAAAAAAAAAAAACAAAGAAACCACATCACCAAATTCTTATTAAACGTTATGAATACAAAGAAGTAAGGAAAGGGCAACAAAGAGAGCAGCACTTCATAAAATGACTGGTACCAACAGTAACAGCACTGTAGAACCTCAGTGGAGACATCGCCGACTGAGCACTTAGTGAGAAAGGCTTCCTATGGAGGACACAGGGCTCAAGACAGCTCCTTACAGAAAGGTTTAGAAACAAAAACAGAGACAGAGATGAGGTAAAGAGCATTCCTGAACAGAGGTGAATGCTGACGTGATCCTTTTGCACAGGGTAGTAATGAGAGAGGCTGGCAAAGGTCAGATTGTGGAGGGTGAAGGAATTTGGGAAGGTACAGAAAAAGCGGAGGCTAAAATGTGCTTTAGAAGGATTAATCTGACAGAGACACGTAGAGCGCCAAGAACAAAGTAGGGACAACAGTGAAGACACTTGCGGGACTGTGGTAAGAGGAGTGGGCTGATTTTAAAAGCACTTATCCTGTTTGCTGGGTATAGCTGTAGTTTTGGAAATATTAAGCTTTTATAATTATCCAGACAATTGTGTTCAAGGTGGAGGTGTACATGCCCAGTAATCCCCATGCTACAGTAAAGAAGGGATTAGAACTGTGCCGGGTGAGAATGAGGGATGATCCGCTAAGCCTGCCAGCACCTGTGTTTCTTTCTGGCCGTTCCACAGGGCAGAAAACACAGCCTCCTCCTGTCAGCTCTGAGTCCAGGGTTGAGGCAAGGATAAGAAACCTGAGGACGACTCTCTTTCCTTTCAATCTCAAGCTCGCCGTCCGGACTGCTTGCAGACATTTTATTCTCTTTTATCTACTGCCACCTAGTGTAGAAATGAAATTGTTTACCTATGAAAAACACAACCTGATTTTACCATCGGAAATTGGAACTGCTCAAAAAATCTAAATGACGTGGAAACAGTCCGCATCTCTTATAGAGAAATTCTTGAGCTTCTACGAGTTAGGAAACTCCTGATGTAATTAACCGTATTTTACTGCAATGTGGCACAAGTTTCTGCCACATACACTAGATGGAGCAGGAAATTCTTACTAAGTTTATAGGCTTCTCCATAAAGAAAATACGCTGAAGGGGGTGACACTTACAGTTAAGCTCCTTGCCAGCCAACCTCCAGGAATAAGAACAGTACCTTCTAGCGCCCCATCTTTATCAAAGAGAAGGACCCTTTACAGTTGCTTTGAAATAGAATGAGCTACCTTATGAGAGGCTGAGTTCTCCATCACTGAACAAGGGCGCACAATTGAAGGCCTCATGCATGAGGGAGAGGTTAGTCTATATGACCTCACGGGTACCATCTCACTCGAGGTTCTGCGTATCCCTCACACTGAGGACGCCAGGAGCACAAACACTGCTACTAACAAATTCTGAAGAGCAAGGAATATGCCCATCTTGTTCACTGTTGCATACTCTAAAGCTAGTACAATGTTCAGCACACAGATACTTATTATCTGTTAACAGGATGAAATTTAATTTTGATTACATTGAAACCTTACATCAAAATGGTTAAAAGTACGCAATGGAACACGAGTGCCTGGGTTGAAATTCTAGTGATGCCACTTAACCAGCTTTAAGATTTAAGTCATGTGTGCCTCAATTTCTCATGCGATAAAAATGGTACTTACTTCACAGAATTTTAAGGAAGATTTAATAACTTAATTTATGTAAAGCAATTAAAATAATGTTGCATGTGTTAGATATTATTATGATTACTCCTATTATCATCATATAATATTATTATTAATAATCATCTCTCTGAAGAACGTTTATTGAGGCCCAAAACAACATACACATATATCACAGCTAGAACCAAGACAGAAAATTGGTAGAGAAGTGGTCATTTGTTGTCATAAACTGTAATGTTTTCAACCTTAACAGAAGATTGAGATAAAAACCCAATCTCACACTTAAATTGATCACTTGTAGTTTTCAACAATAAATTGTGGCCAGACTATCACAAAATATTGTTATACAAATATTTGTTTAAGTTAAAGGAAGTTTTCCTTCTTGCTAAATATCATACAGAATTTCCTATGCAATTTATAGATTACGGTAATTTCAAATGGCCATTATAAAATTAAGAGCCATCAGAACAATTATTAATAAATCTTTTTTTAACTAACCAACCATAATCCCTTCCTACAATATTCTGCAATTCTCCTAGATTAATTATTTTGACGCTTTCTGTCACCAAGATCTGTCACCATCCCTTAGAATGGCTCTATTGTCTTCCTATCAAAATACACAAAAGAGTAAGGGACTGCTCTGGAGAAAAGTGTCATGTACACACGTTAAGTTCCCTCTTCAAGAAGGAATGCTTGGTTTTGTCTGGGGGCAGGACTGTGCAGTTTGGTTCATGACAGTCTGAAGAAGATAAAGTCAGCATGACCTAGTGACGTACCATAGCATGATGTGATACTTTGTTTAAAAATCGGGCTTCTTTCCCACCAATGAAAGAAGTTGTTCTCATGTTTTTAATTAAGACGGAGTGCCTAGGCCAGGAGTGCCACAAAGGATCTTCAGTTAGATCAATAGAAAGACACACTAGGGTAAGGATTTTATGCTTCACGCCTTCTTTCATGTGACTTTTTTCTCCCATTTACTCTAAAAGCAATCTGGCTATCACCCTCTCTATCCATGTAGGAATTGGTAATTTATATATTTAGTCAGCTGGTACCCAAGGTCTAAGACTCTGCAGGACACCCACCTTCAAACAAGTAGAGCACTTACGGCTGGCAAATGGGTGCCTTTTGCAAAAGGCCAATCTCACCCAAAAGATTGAGATTAACGCAATTCAAATAAGCCACACAGAAAACACAATAAAATACAAATCATAGAAATGTTGTGTTGCTTTCAACTCAGACATGAAACACTCATGGTTATTGCAAAAAAAGAAAGTTAGAGAAATTAATTAGATCATTCAGATGCCATTTATTCCACGTCTTTTAATCATGAGTTCTGACCTCAAAAAATGTTTTTCTAATTTTCAAATATTTCCAAAGTAACATATGTAAGCTGATCTTGCCTAAAGCTTTGAAAAAAATTTAATCCACCAAATTTAGTATTTCAAAGTAAAATTTACTAATAATAAATGAACATAGCACAACTTAGATTCTGATTCATACTATACAATATGCAATATTGAGGTGATATTCTTTTGGCTTTATAAGGGATCCACAAACATTAATTTGAAGTCTTTAGAAAACAATTTGATATTTAACAATTATTTATCTGTAATATTAAAGATGTCTTCTGTCCAGGAAACTTTACATCCTTGCTTTATTATAAGAAATTTTTCAGGAAAAAAAAAAAGGAACAGTTGGTTATTCATATGCAGCATCCTATCACTTCCTGGGCATTTTATAACACAGGATCTGAAGGTGTAGTACAAATATAAGTCGTGGTGGATACTTAATTTAAGCAACCATGAGTGTTTACAGATAATTTAAACTGGGTACACAGAGGCTGCCTTTCTTACTGCCACCGACATAGTTCAGTCACAGTGCTCAACATTCTGCACAGTCTAACTGAACTCTAATTCCAAGATGAAAAGTCAGTGTTTAATTGATTTTTTTAAGTGTATACGTAAAAAATACGGTTGAGAATGGCTTTGCACAGCCTGGGTCATCCTGACCTGGCCACACAAAGCAACCCTGCTGGTTTTACTGCTTTCCGGCTGCACCGTCAGAACAGAGCTACTCAGACAACTTGTTGACATTTTAAAGAAAGTCTAGCACCCTTAAAACGGGCTGGGGCTGACAGTCAATCACAGAGAAAACGGCTTGAGTCTCCAACTCTTGAGGTAGTATGGCATCATGGCAATATCACCGAATTAGGAGTAAGGAGACCAGGGCTCAGCCTGCAGCTCTGCCACCCACCACTCTGCAGAGGTGGCCGAATGGATGACAGGGCGGCAGCAATAGCACTGCTGGTCAAGTCCAGCCAAGCCACAGAAACGCTGGAATAACACCCAGAGTCAATAAAACCAGCTTGGGGAAAACAGGAAAAGGAAACTCAAATTAAAGTAAAATACATTTCACATATATTTTATGTGAATATATGTGACCACAGGGGATCAACAAATACATCTTTCATTGTAGAAATGAAACAAAAATGTGATAAGCCACAAACAAATTATATTACATTCTTTCTTTCAAAGAAATAAAAGAAAAAAATGATGACACAAAAAGTAGAATGAAAAAGTAGTAAAGCACAATGGCAAATACTTTATTTAGAAAGAACCGGAAAGATGGTCAGAAGTTGGAAAAGACAAAAGTCATAGCAAAGAACTGAAAATAAACACTACCTAGGAAATAGTAGGACAGAAATACCAAAATATGGCTCGATTAAATAAAATCTAGAAAGTAGTCCAAAAAACTTAACAGTTTAAAAAAACAAACTCACACACACACACACCCTGAGACTAACAGAGGAAACCAAAATTAAAGAACTGATTGGGGCAGGGGACACAGAGACCACGGAAGGGGGTATGGAACCATAGAAGGAACAGTGCATGAGGCGACTGAAATCGCCGCTCAGGAGGAAGTCTTAGGAACTCAAAATACCTGCTCTAAAAACAAAGAAAGGCTCTGTCAAGGATGAAAAAAAAAATTCAGACAAACAGGTTATAGTGGTTTCTGATATCAACTCTTGGAAGAGAAAAGGGCTTAAGGAGAATCATGGAAAATGGAAAGAAATAGAGTAACACCAGCTAAGCATCAGAAAAGATGACTTTTGTTCTTCAAAAAGAGTAGAACATTTAAATATATAGGACCTAAAGGAACTTGTCAACAAAAACCTACAGCTAAATAGATAATTACATATTTGAAAATATGCGTAAGCAAACAGTAAAGTAGTCTCCATTGTTAGGTTTAATGCTTAAATCTCTTCTTTTTATTGTTCATAAGATTTTCTTCTTTGCTATGAAAGGGCTTCAAGATACCTATTTCAATAACTGTTATTTCTTGCTCTTCAGCTCTGTTCTCACGACAGCCATCACAGGAGCTCCCTAAACACATCTAGAAGATGAAGCTGGTTCACACTTCAGTCACCAGAGGCCTTAGATTTGAGTCCTCACTTCCTATTACTATTAACACAGTTTTATAGTTCTATTTCTAAGTCTTCAAGAAGCAAATATGAGAGGCTTTAGCATTGTTACACACTACCATACTTATATTTTATTAGTGAAAATAATTGTTTCTCAAAGTGCTGCTGTTTTAAGGCAGGACTAGGTTTTATATAATTAAGCATAATTTCAAGCATCTAGTTGACCAATAGTTCCAAAATGTACACTTACAAATAGTAGGACAAATGAAAAAAAAAAAGAAGTACTCACTTCAACAGTCTCAATTTTTCCCTCGTGGAGATGTGGTGTTCTTGGGTAGATATCCACAAGATGTGGTGGTGAATCAAAATGTAATCTTTTGAGATTTCTTTTAATAATATCTTTACAATTCAATTCATCAAAGTTAGTCCTCCATAATAAGACCTATAAAAAATTAATCATTTTGGCAGTTACTGACTTACATGTACAAGCAATAGAACTGATTTTTTAAAAAATGAATACACAGAATTGTCCTTCAAAATAGTCAGGAAGACTAGGTAGTATATATTTCAACTACGTTATTACTTCTCAATACTTTTTTTAAGGCGGGGGGGAGAGATTTAGCATTTTGAATTACCTTTATGTTCAGTTTAAAATTCATATTAAGAAAATAACTTACCTTAAAATCCTTTTTGTTTTTTTTTTTTCAAAGCCCAACACCACGTTTTTGGCTTGATAGTCTACCTTATTCAATAAATCTAGCTACAAATGACTTTTGGTCATTTCAAATAAATGCAGATTTGATACATAAAAAATTTATATTTACCATCCTCAAGAAACTAAACATTTGAAAAACAAGACAGACAGATAAAAGATTAGGCAATAATTCCAGTGAAAATACAACACTGATATTGGGCATTTAGTAAGTGTCAGTTACATGTATAATGAAGTGTACAGACGAGCCAAAGAAAATAACCGCTATCTGAGTTCCAAAAACTATCAGGACTGGCACTATTTCACCTATGAGACAGCAGACTTCCTGGCATTAAATTAAAATATAAACTCATTGATAATCATCTTAACATCTACAAACCAGCAGGTTGTGAAAATCTTAGCTGAGGTCTTGGATTCCCTTACCCCGACCAAATCAAAGAGGGAATGGGAAGATTTACAAACCTGTGCATCTGCGCCTCCTGAAGCAAATAGCTCGCCACCTTTTGAAAATGAAACAGTAAAGACAGGCCCCTAAGAAACAAAAGGAGATAAAAGAAAAGAGCACTTGGTGATGTTTTCTCATGGCCAAGAAGACTCTGAGTATTAATTTTTTGTCTTAATTTTACATAGACTATTTATGCAATAAGTCTGATAGAACACATCCAGTTGCTGTTCAACTAATGCGGGCAGAGTAAACATAATCAAAGAACCCACCCAATTATATTAAAACACATATAAATAATACTAAATGGTATAAATAAAAAAATACATATTTTTATCAATGATATAATGATATAAATCACTAATGATACTAAATATATAATGACGATATATATATTAATGATAATGACATATAATGATACTAAACATATAAAGGATATATAATTGATATATATAAACGATACTAAATAAAAAGCAATACTAATAAAAATAAGAAAATACACTCTGTTTTTCCTTTAAAGAAAAGCTTGTACCTGTGTAAGCTGATAAGAATTTGTGTTAAGATTTTCTAGCTCTGGGCTCTTTATTCAACAAATCACTAGCAGAAACCGAATGATAACTCTGTAGGTGACAGGAAGGAGGCTCTGTGAACAAAGCCATTTCCTGACCACAGCGGGCTTCACTGAGTTCTCCCTCCACATGGGCAACAGTAAGCCACTAAAAGTTCTCAACACAGGATACAGATAGGAGGAGAGCTGTGATTGATGAAAATTGAGATCACAATTGTAAGAATGATGAACTGGAGTAAGAATGATGAATTGGAGTAAGAATGAATGGTTGGAGGCCAGTTAGGAAGACACTGCAATTATCTGGGTGAGAGGCAATGAGAACTTGAAATTGAGCAATGACTGTGGAGTTGGACAAGACTCCACTTGGCACAGTCACAAGATGCATAGCTTCTAGATCAATTTTTCAGTCAAGATAAGAGTAATTGTTTCTTATCTCAGGAATACTAGTGTATTCTGGGTTTTTTCATGTGGCAATCTATACAAGAAAATTTGGGGGGAAAAACATCCTGCATTTTTCAAGTAGACCATCCCACAGATCTAGGTTATTATAGCCTCATAAATACCTTCACCTCCAGACTGTGAAAAATTCCATCTTCGTATATAGTGTTTTTCTCCTAAAATACTGTGTTTATCTTTCTTTCTATTATTCTGTACTTCTTCCATGGATATTTTAATCCTCGGCCACTTTTATTGGTTGTTTATTTAGCCTAAATCCATGGATACGCATATATCTGAGCTGGTTAGTGTCTATTTCTACTTCACTCTAACACAGCTGCAGAACAAGTGATAAAGCAAAGCAGGAAGCCAGGCAGGATGTATGAAGGCAGAGACAACCTCTTCTCCCCTGGACCACAAAGCCCATTCTATTTCTGGATATAAACAGCTTATGCTTGGTTAAAAGGAAGTACCTAGTACATCTTAAAAAAAAAAAAGAGGGTGCAGTCTAAAAAATTTAGAGAAGTTTGAATACTTATGCAGAAAGGAAGAATAGTTTATACACACACAAGTTTTTCTTTAGTGCATTATATGCCAGTGTGAGTGTGTGTGTGTGTGTGTGGGTGTGTGATCGAACAGGCTCAATAAATAGCATGCCTCTTCCCCAATGGGTTCTAAACCAGTTGAGAAATAAGGCAAAAGAATAAGGCATATGAGAGCCAAGATGTCATCTTTCTTACTGATCAAGGCTTGAAAAGAGAGAATGTGGCTTTATCTGTGGGCAAATGGGCTTTCTAGAACTGAATCCCAGAAGGAGTCAGATCTGAGCATCTGGTCACAAGCAAGACTGGACAAGGGCAGTCCTCCCCACAAGAAACGTCAGAGGAAAGCAGTGAGGTCAGGCTCACTCCCTAGAGTAGAAGGTATTGGGCTCTATTTGTCAAATTTTCCTTCTAAATTCACCAATCAGATTGGTGAAAGGAGTGAGTGACGGGGGTAAGAGGCCAAGAGTATCAGAGCTTGTGGGACAGCCTCCACATAAGGGGAAAGATCAGAAGTAGGGAAAAAATTTCTCTATCACCATTTAACCAGTCAAACCTATACTATATACTGATGAAGACCACAGTGGAGGACTAATTTAATGGCCATTGAAAGATACACATTGATTTTGACAAGAATTACAATAAATAATATTTCTAAGATATTTGCTTCCAGAGGATAAAAACATAGCCTTAGAAGCAAAAATTTTTTGTGATAGCAGCGATGTGTGCTACACTTGGAAAAATAATAAAGACATATACTAAAATGGATCAAAACTTTAAAACATATATTATTTAAAAAGCAAAAATCTTAGTGTTAATACCGTATGTCCTTGAAGTGTATATATGAGTCTTCCTTCCAAGAGATCCAGAATCTTAAGTGTACCATCTGAAGAAGCAGTGATGAGGTAGTTACCAGACGGATGGAACGATACACAATTAACTCCACCACTGTGAACTGATTTGTGAAAAATAAAAGCAAAAAGTTCAGAGAACAATTCTTAATTCTAAAGATGCCCCTTTGCCCTATTAGCAATATTAGTTTGAAAACAAGAATCAATTAGAGACAATGTCTCCACAACACTAAAATTCCATACAGCTCATTAAAACAAGTAAGCAGTTGGGCATTATACAGCTTAAGCTTCCAGCTAATGAGACAGAATAGCTTTAAAAATGAGAGTGTCATAGAAAGATGATCTTGTTAACCACATAACTAGAAAGTCTTCAGATATATTACCAATACAACCAACAGCTGATTACCACCAGCTCACATAGCTATACAACCTACCGTTAAGTTAGATTTATAATAACCAATTAGTAGCTTGGGACTAAGGGGTGAACAGTGTAGAGATATATCTGGAGAAAGGCATAGTCTTGACAGCTTGTTTGAGAATTCATTTCTGGACACACCCTCCAATAGGAGGCAGTATAACACAGTGATCAAAAGTTTGTTCTTCCATGTACTGCGTAAACACAAAGACCCAAGTCTGTTCTATCAATTATTTTAGAAAGTTACTTACCCTCTTTAAGCCTCAATTTCCTTATCTTTAAAATGGGGGTAATAACAATACCTCTTAATGCTGTTGTGAGGATTTAGCACAGTATCTGCCACATGGTATTACACTTATTAAGAAAGGAAAATGTGGATTTAATATAAATCCAATATAAATCAAGAAATTAATTCATTTCCTCTACATTCAATACATAGGCACAGTAGAATGTCGTCTTCTCTCAGTTATAACACATCTTTGTGCTCACATAACTCCTTCTGAGTTCACTTCTACCCTTGACTTCTCATAGAATGCAGATAACCAGAGTTTACAAATCTCACAGTAACTTCACTTTTTACAGCCCTGGCATCATTTTCAAGGTCCTCCGCCTCCCTCTCCACTCTGGCATCTGCCCCAGCTTCTCAGTCCCCGCTGTTGATGGGGGCTAACTGTTCTCTAGTCAGTTCAAAGGCAGCCCGTGACTCTCATTAAGAGGGCCAAACACTGAGGAGGATAGTCTTGTCAGTTTAAGAGTTTCCCAGAGGAGTCCACTTAACGGCTGAATTTTTTTGTTATGGAAATTGTTACCTTGATAATGTTGGAGTAATTTGTTCACTCTTATATCCCAGATTTTCACAGTATGATCAGAACCTGCTGAAGCTATGCATGTACCATTAGGGTTAAAATCCACAAAATTTGCAAACCTAAGAGGAAAGAACAAGATGGTCCAACATTTTGATTTCTTTACTCTCATTTCTTTATTTGAATTGTAATAATTAAATGTCTCCTTAGCAAACTAGCCCTACGTAAATGTACAAAGAGAATGGACTTACCCTAGAATATCCGAAAAGTTGTTAACACACTGCTTATTTGTGGTATCCCAAATTTTAATAGTTTTATCCTCACTACATGATACAATTAGTCTTCCATCAGGCGAAAATCTGGCAAGCACAAGAAAGAAGATTGTTTTTGCGAAAGCCTCCTGACAATCACAATCACCATCACCACCCACCACCACATACAAGTCAGGCTGTACATATTAAATACCAGAGACCACTGTTACCACACCAGGCAGCCAAGTCGTGTTCTGCAACCAACATCTTTCCAACTAAAAATAAGCACGACAAATGACACTGACAGACCATTAAAAGATCAAAATATACTATGCAGACTAACCAAGTTTCTTTTTTCCTTTATTTTTTTACTTAAATAATTTAGTTTTATAGCATCTCTTCTGGGTCTTTGATTCAACTCTGCCCTCCTTCCAAGCCAAGTACCTTGTTTTTTTAAAGTACTCTTTATTTCTTTCTTCTATTTCTGTCATTTTCTGGTGTTATCCATATGACCCAAGAGAGCCTTTATTACTCATCCTACTAACCTTGTAGCAAAGCTTTTTGTAAGAAAAGGACTGGTGTGTTGAGAATTAAAATTAAATGATACTACCAACAAAAGAACCAGCTCCCCAAGCCTGTAACTTCCTGGACTTGCAGAGGCCAGAGAGCCCCAATGGGCTGAAAATAGGATGACTCATTCATACAGAGCTGAAGCTCCCTCACGGGCACACCTCTCATCACACACCCCACTAAAACACATGAGGAAATGCTCACGCATCTTGTCTACTGCTTTTATACTCTCTCTTCCTTCAAGATCCTTTCCAAGGTTCTTTTTTTCCCCCTAAGTGCCTTTTTAGAATAGACAGAAAGGCAAAAGACGAAAAAGAAAAGGAAAAATTTAAACCATGAATAGTATTTTTGTTATTAACATGTTAGCAATAACAAAAACAACAGATTTAGGTCACAGACTACGTTTCAATTTTATTTGTAGTTTCCCTCTACACCCCAATTACTACAAAAGTCATCAATTAAGGGTGTGAAATATAATTGAAGGTTCCTCTTTTTGTTCTCTCTCACTCTTTCCTCTCCTCCCTCCCTGTTCTTAAGGCTGACTGAAAAATAATTCTTTCTGACAGAAACTTTGAATCTGGCATTTACGGACTGACCATATAATAAAAGGGACAGAGAGGGGCTGGCACTGTGGTGTAGCGGTTAAGTGCAGGCACTCCGCTGCTGGCGGCCCGGATTCAGATCCCGGGTGCGCACCAACGCACTGCTTGTCAGACCATGCTGTGGCGGCATCCCATATAAAGTGGAGGAAGATGGGCACAGATGTTAGCCCAGGGCCAGTCTTCCTCAGCAAAAAGAGGAGGATTGGCATGGATGTTAGCTCAGGGCTGATCTTCCTCACAAAATAAAAATAAAATAAAATAAATGTTTAAAGAAAAAAAAGGGACAGAGAAGCATAATTAAGTTCTATGTGAAATAATCTTTAATAATTCAAGAAAATAACCTTGCAAGGAAATATCTTCCATGCTGGGTAGTTCAGCTTGATTTTATAATAACATAATATTTTATTAATCTTTCCCACCAGAAAATAAGTGATGAAGATTCAAATATGAAGGACAGTATTATAGAAATGCTCCAACTAGATGAAACTTATTTTACAGAGACCCTACTCATTACCTCCATGGAAATAAATTTTGCATAATAATTTGCATAAACAACTAATGCAAGGAATCAAATTGTGTTTCTTAATAAGCTATCTTTTAAAAATTACTTAATGTGAATATTTTATTTTATTTAATAATTTTTATTTATTTATTTTTTCCCCCAAAGCCCCAGTAGATAGTTGTATGTCATAGCTGCACATCCTTCTTAGTTGCTGTATGTGGGATGCGGCCTCAGCATGGCCGGAGAAGCGGTGCGTCGGTGCACACCCAGGATCGGAATCTGGGCGGCCAGCAGTGGAGCACGCGCACTTAACTGCTAAGCCACAGGGCCGGCCCATAATGTGAATACTTTAAATGATGAGAATATTTCTAAGAGACGACTTGATTCTTACATTTTAAGAAAGCAATGACGAAAAAACTTAATAAAATGGAATGATCAGATTAAAAACAAAGTACAAAAATACTCACCCTATGACATTATTGGCCGAATCCCACCACCACCATCATCATTATCCTGCCTACATTTATTGAGCACATATGTCCTAGAATGGTTCCTAACACATTAGCTATAGCAACTCATTTAATCCTCAAATCACCCAACCAAACAGGTGCTACTGCTAGCCTCAATTTGCAGATGAATAAACTGGGGCACATAAAGGATGAGGAACTGCCCGAGTCACGCAGCCAGGAAGATTTGAACCAGGCAGTCTGGCTCCTCAGCCAAGCCCCTCAGCCACTCTGCTTAAGTCTGACAGAAAGGTAAGCTGCTTCTCCTGGCCAAATTATTTAGAGCACAGGAAGTTCTGTGTGGCTTCTGTGTAACCACAGAAAGTTCTGAAGTGGAGGGGAACCAGAGGCGGCGCTCTTAGGAGGCTATGTGACCGGGCTCTGACTGACAGGCTAACCACCAGACTATCCTTTAATAAAAATCTGTGTGTGCTGCCATTCGCTGTCAGTGTTCTTGGCGGAGTTAACGGGGAGGAAATTCATTCACTGCTTCATTCAAATATTTACTGAGCACCTGCCAGAACCAGGCACCAGGCACTGTCCTGGGCAATAGGAATAAAGCAGTGAATGAGACTAAGATCCTCGTCCTCATGAGGCTTTCATTCTAGGGAGGAGAAGGGCAGAGGACACACAAATCGTATCATTTAAGATAGTAATAAGAGGGGGCCGGCTCCGTGGCTTAGCAGTTAAGTGGGTGCGCTCCACTACTGGCGGCCCAGGTTCGGATCCCGGGCGCACTGACCCACCGCTTGTCGGGCCATGCTGTGGCGGCATCCCACATATAGCAACTAGCAGGATGTGCAACTATAACATACAACTATCTACTGGGGCTTTGGGGAGAAAAAGGGAAAAAAAAAAGGGAGGAGGATTGGCCATAGATGTTAGCTCAGAGCTGGTCTACCTCAGCAAAAAGAGGAGGATTGGCATGGATGTTAGCTCAGGGCTGATCTTCCTCATAAATAAAATAAAATAAAATAATAAAATAAAGTAAAATAAGATAGTGATAAGAAAAGAGTTTGTAACCAAATGGTGCCAATTTGTCACCAGAGACTCCACAGAAGAAACAGGATTTTAAAGAAACTTGTGAATAAGGAGAAGGTGGTATCTTGGCCAGCTAGAAATTCATTCTGAGCAGGAGGGGCTATAGCCTGGGAGAAATTTTCTGGCGCTAAAGAAATGAAGGGGATGTGAACGTCAGATAAGTGGAGAGTGGAGGAGGTGGCTGGGAAGAAGCTGGTTTCTACCTGTCCTCCAAAGCAGGACACAGGGTCCCTCTCCTCTGGACACTACATTATAATCCCTGCAGATGCTCTCTGTACATGTGTTTTTTGCCTTTGGAGGGGTTGAAGGTGAGGATGGTGGTTTGTAGCTTATCCTACCCCCTTTTATTTTTAATTAGATACATCAAAAATACATTAGCACCAATAAAACAGGCTTCTCTTAGCCCTGACTTCGATCAACAAAGGATAGTCCTTCCTTCGTCAGGGCTCAAATGACATCTAACCAGATTATTAATTTTAAGACTGTTAAGAAAATATATAATTTCTATTGAGACATTAATAGATTTCTAACTCGCTAATTCAATACTATCCAACCTCCTTTTAAAACTTCTAGAGAGTGTGTCACCAAGATGGATATTACATTAGTCAACAGTGACTAATGGATCAGCAGACATGGAATGTCTGTAGGCGTTTGAGAAGTTAACTGACCTACTATTTAATTCCTTAAAATGTATTGGTACTCATTCGAGAGAATGAGGAAATTCTTGAACTTCGTTCTAGAAAAACTGGTCCACATGTCCTTGAGAGTAGCCCAAGTTATATAGCATGAGTTCTTTAACTTGGAATCTATGGAGTTCCTGAAACTGTATGTAAAATTGTATGTTTATATGCACGGTCATAGGGTAATTTGTTCAGTCAAACAGGTCCATGAACTATGCAGTTTTTTTTTTTTTTTTTTTTTGGTGAGGAAGATCAGCCCTGAGCTAACATCCATGCCAATCCTCCTCTTTTTGCTGAGGAAGACTGGCCCTGAGTTAACATCTATTGCCAATCCTCCTCCTTTTTTGTCCCCCTTTTCTCCCCAAAGCCCCAGTAGATAGTTGTACGTCATAGTTGCACATCCCTCTAGTTGCTGTGTGTGGGATGCGGCCTCAGCACAGCCGGACAAGCGGTGCGTCGGTGCGCGCAGGGATCTGAACCCGGGCCGCCAGTAGGCGAGAGGACTGCACTTAACCGTTAAGCCACGGGGCCGGCCCCCTATGCAAAGTTTTAAAGTGCTTTCATAAGAAACCAAAATTTTCATTTGGATATTTCTTATCATTTGAATATACATTCTATAAAAACAAATTTCTGGCCCTCAGGGTTCTGAGACCAGAGTAGGCACTATTCCATGTCCTGTAAGAAACAAATACTCGCAAGGGGTACCCTGAAGCCAGCAGCTTTTCAATGGAAGAGGGAAGCAGTAAAAAGCAGTGGAAGTAAGACTGCCCAGCCTGTACAGAGTCCTGAAGTCTGCGGCCCATTCTGCAACCACTCAGCTATGTAACCTTGTGAAACTCACAACCACCCCAGTCACCATTTCTATTTGGATAATGACAGATTTTGGACTGCATTCAGAACTAAAACTTTCTTAGACTCATAAAAAAAAAAAACTGGCAATCTCTGAGTTTGCTTGGTGGGATTTTGTGTTTACATACTGAAGGTGAAGTTCAAGGCAATAAGCAAAACATTTATGTTTTTCTAAGTGTTGGTCAGCATCAGAAAAAAACCCATCTGTCGACCGCAGTAACAAGATTCATTCCTGCAACTGCTAAGAGACAAAAAGCAGATGAAAGAAGTATTAAAAGATTTAAGTATGCCATGGAGCATGCTAATTATTTCTTGGGTCATTTACCATTTATATGCCCAGACTTCTCTCCTGGGATCTCCACCCATAAGTACAACTTCCTAGGGGCGTCTCCTCTTGGATATCCCGCAGGCACCTCCGACTCTGAACTTGTCCAAATCTAAACTCATCATCTTCCTCCCCAAACTGCAGCTTCTCCAGCGTTCCTTTTCTCAGTAAACAGTTTCTCAAGCCAGAAACCTAGGAGTCATGCTTGATCCCTCTTTCTCCTCCACTGCCCCACCTTCCAATCCAACATCAGGTCCCGTCTCTTCAAACTACAATGAGCCCTCCTGTCTTCCATTCTCCACAAGCAACAAAAGTAATCTTTAAATATTAAATCAAATTTTTCGTATTAAAACCCTTAGGTGGTTTTACATTTCCCTTGGGAAAAATTCTGACCTCCTTACGAGGTCCTCCCGGGTCTGCCCTCTTGTCTCTTCACCTTCATCACCCACTCTGTGGCACCACACCCCTCTTCTCTCAAGTCCCTGCTCTTGCCTCAGGTGTTTCCTCACAGGCTGTTCCCTCTGCCTCAAACACTACCCCTTACTTTTTCTCTAGTTTAAACTACCTGAAAGGATTTTACTCATCCTTTAAGTCTCTGCTCCGTGTCACTTCCTCAGGAAAAGCCTTCCTGAACTCCCCTGGGAGGGGTTAGCTCCCCAGTAGGTGTTCTTAGAGTAGCTCATATTCACATTTACGTCACACTTACAACCACGTGTTGTTTGCTTCCCCAATAGAATGTAAGCTCCAAGAAGAGAGAAACGGCATCTGTCTTATCACCCCTGTACCCCAGACACCGTGCATGGAGCTGAGTAGGTCCTCAGTAAACATTTAGGGTATTAAAAAAAAAACTTTTTAGGGGAATTGGACTAACTGAATATTATAGTCAACGAGAGGTGGTGGCTAAAATCTTTGCAATTTGTTGCACAACATGAATGTACTTAATGCCACTGAACCGTATACTTAAAAGTGGTTAAAATGGTAAATTTTATATTATATATATTTTACCACAATAAAGAAAAATCTTTGCAATTCAGATGGCTAAAGATCACTTGTAACACTATGCAACAACTGAAAATTAAAAGCAGATTTTCCACCTAAAAATTAGTGCTGGAAACCAGTAATGTTGCAAAAGTTGTCTTGAGCTTCTACTTATTTTTGACTGAGGACACCATAAAGAAACACAATTTATCCCACAATATACATTATTTTAAAAAATACAGAGCTACAATAATTTTAACTTTTAGAAAAATTCTTTTGCCACTAAAAAGAGATAACAATTCTCACCTACATATTTATTTTTTAAATGATAAATGTTTTCTTCATTACTGATTAAAGAAAAATTGCTTGTTAAGAAAAACCAGAAAATACAGTAAGTAGAAAAAGTCCATAGTCCCATCACCCAAACAAAATCACACAATATTTTGTGTAAGATGGGTACTTGATCTCCTGTTCATGTACAGGTCTTTTATATTATAATCATGGGTTCTGAATTTTGCCCTCCTCCTTCGCACATAAACATGTTTTCATGTCATTACTTGCATATACTCCCCTTTTCACGGCTACATAATAATCTAAATTTATTTAATCAGTTTTCTTTATTTGGGAAAGTTGGTTATTTACAATTTCTCACCACTATAAATTATATTGAAAGCAATATCTTTGAATACAAAGTTTTTCCTTTGAATACAAAAGAGTATTCACTGAGGATAAATTTCCAGTTGTGGAATCGCTATAACAAAGACTTCTAATATATTTTGCAAATTGATTTCTAAAAAGACTATACTAATTTATATTTTAAAAGCATGAATATATTTCCCAATAGATGGCATATTGTAAAAATATTTCTGTGAATTAAGACGCATGGTCATGAACAATGGTTAGTCTAGAGAACACAGCTATTCATTTCTTCTTACACTAACGGGCACCATCCCTGTGCCACACAGAGTAAGTCTGGGTTCCCGGAACAAGTTCATAGTAAGTACTGGGCACAGAGACAGACACAGAATTTTAATTACTTAAGCCCATGGCATAAATTTAAAATTCAAATACTCAAACAATTGCCCTGCTGAGCCTCTGGATTCATTTAAACATATTGTGTATGCAATGGGAGGAAGACCAGTGTCACTTGGACTATCTTTAATGTTTAGTTATTTAATTCATCTACAATGTTTATAAATGTACCACGCGCAATAAAGATCCAACTTTACATTTTTCCAAATAAGATCCAATTATCTTAACTACATTGTAAATAGTCCATCCACTTCCCCGCTGATTGGAAATGTCATTTTTATCATAAAACATATGGGTCTGCTTTCGGGCTTTCTATTACCTATTTTCCTAATCCTGTACCACTATCACCATATTTTAATTTTATACTGTGTTCTGAAAGCTAGTTGGACAAGTTTCTTCTTGTTATTTTTTTCTTGGCTATTCTGGCACATTTAAGTCCTCCATATGAATTCTGAAACTGGCTTGTCAGGCTCCACTAAATTTCTTCAGCACAACTCCAGTTCCAGAGAGGGGTAATAATGGTTGTCAGACCCACTCCCCAACCATAAACAGTTATACAACTGGGCAAAATATATGAAGCAACTTTTTTTAGACACTGGACAAGAAACAGCACAGGGCTGTGAATCTTGTGCGATGGAAACAAATGCGATGAGCACCAAATCCAAATGAGATTTCTACCTGGGAGCACTTTCCAGATCATGGCACTAGGACGTAGAGCCCAAGGAGACAGCAGCAGTCTCGATGGGCAGAGAAAACAGAAATCACAATTTGGAACTTCTTAAGGGATGGAATTTTGAGGGTAGAGCATGAGAGAGGAGCTATGAAGAGGAGAAACCCCCAAAAAATCTGCCTACGGGTCCCCTTGAGTCTTTGATCAATACAAAGCTGCTTACGCACAGGGCAACAAGGCTTGTCAAGGAACAATTACTAGGAGACTGTGAGCTGAACAAAGATTACAGAGGTTACATAGTAGTGAGAGATGTTCAAGTTCTGAGCAGACTTTGCTGAACACTCCAGGCATTCAGTTGAGGCCCTAGAAAGGCCAGTAGTACTATAGCCCAACAGTAAAGGCTATTCTAGATCCACCCTAAGAAGTCTAAATCCAAGCCACAAAAGAATCTACCAGGACAAACAGAAATTTAACTGCTTACAAGAACAAAATTCATGGGGGCCGGCCTGGTGGCGCAAGCAGTTAAGTGCGCGGGCTCCACTGCAGTGGCCCCAAACCAGGTTCCCCAGTTTGGATCCCGGGCGCGCACCGACGCACTGCTTCATCGAGCCGTGCTGTGGCGGCATCCCATATAAAGTAGAGGAAGATGGGCCCGGATGTTAGCTCAGGGCCAATCTTCCTCAGCAAAAAGAGGATTGGCATCAGATGTTAGCTGAGGGCTGATCTTCCTCACAAAAAAAAAAAAAGAACAAAATTCAACACTTTTTAGAAGATGATAGAGTAATCTATGATCTCACTTAGCAATGACTGGGCATACAATAAAAAAATCACAAGACATACAAAGAAACAATAAAATTTGACCCAGATATGACATAGATGTTGGAATTAGCAGACAAGGACTTTAAAAGTTATTATAAATATGTTCAAGGATTTAAAGGAAAATATGGGCATAATGAGCAAACAAATGGGGAATCTCATCAGAGAAATGGATAAACTTACATAGACTGGACACTGCAGGGAAAAAAAACCCAGTGAACTTGAAGACAGGCCAACAGAAACTACACAAACTGAAGCACAAACAGAAAAAAGTTTGAGACAATGAACAAAGTCTCAATAAACTATGAGATAATATCAAGTGGTCAAACATATGTGAATTTGGAGTCCCAGAAAGAGATGAGAAAGAAATTAGGGCAGAAAAATATATGAAGAAAAGACAAAATTTTTCCAAATATGACAAAAATATCAATCCATAGATCCACATAGTTCAGTGAACTACAAAGCCATACCTAGGCTCATCATGGTCAAATTGCTAAAAACAAAAGATTAAGAAAAAAATCTTAGGGGGCTGGCCCGGTGGTGCAAGCAGTTAGGTGCACGCGTTCCACTGTGGCGGCCCAGGGTTTGCCGGTTCGGATCCCGGGCACGCACCAACGCACCACTTGTCAAGCCATGCTGTGGCAGCATCCCATGTAAAGTAGAGGAAGATGGGCATGGACGGTAGCCCAGGGCCAGTCTTCCTCAGCAAAAAGAAAAAAGAAAAAAATCTTAGAGCAGCAAAGAAAAAATGACTGCTACCTTCACATAAAAAAATGCAAAGCAGAAGACAATGGAATGACATCTTTAAAGTGCTAAAAGAAAACTTATCCACTGAACTAGAATCCTATATCTCAGCAAAAATATCCTTTAAAAAGGATAAACAGGGCTGGCCCCGTGGCTTGGCGGTTGGGTGCGCGCGCTCCGCTGCTGGCGGCCCAGGTTCGGATCCCGGGTGCGCATCAACCCGCCGCTTCTCTGGCTGTGCTGAGGCCGCGTCCCACGTACAGCAGCCGGAAGGATGTGCAGCTATGACATACAACTATCTACTGGGGCTTTGGGGGGAAAAAAATAAATAGATAAAATCTTAAAAAAAAAGGATAAACAGAAAGCTGAGAGAATTCATCACCAGGAGACCTGCACTATAAGAAATAGTAAATGAAGCTTTTTAGGCTGAAGGGAAATGATACCAGATGGAAACTTGAATTTACACAAAGGAAGAAAGAGTGCTGGAAAACATAAATATGGGGGTAAATATAAAAGACTTTTTTTTTCTTATTTTCTTTATATATATATATATATATATTTTTTGTGTGTGTGTGTGTGTGTGTGAGGAAGATCAGCCCTGAGCTAACATCCATGCTAATCCTCCTCTTTTTGCTGAGGAAGACCGGCTCTGAGCTAACATCTATTGCCAATCCTCCTCCTTTTTTTTTTTCCCCAAAGCCCCAGTAGATAGTTGTATGTCATAGTTGCACATCCTTCTAGTTGCTGTATGTGGGACGCGGCCTCAGCATGGCAGAAGAAGCGGTGCGTCGGTGCGCGCCTGGGATCAGAACCCAGGCCGCCAGTAGCGGAGCACGCGCACTTAACCACTAGGCCACAGGGCCGCCCTCTTATTTTCTTTAAAAGAAAATGTTGCTTACTGTATTGTGGACTTATACCATATGTAGAAGTAAAACCGTCAAGAGGTGGGTAAATGGAGACATTTTTGTAAGTTCTAACATTAGAACTTTTATAAGTTCTAACATTATACATGAAATGGCATACATTTAATTCAAGAGTGGACCATGATATGTTAAGGATGTATATTGTAACCTTTAGAAGTTACCACTAAACAAAAAAATATGACAAATAAAGCTAATAAGCCAATAGAGAAGATAAAATGGGATACTAAGAAATACTCAATCCAAAAGAAAAGAAAAAGAAATAAACAAACGGGACAAATAAAAAACACAGAGTAAGATGGTAGACTTAAATCTAACCATAAGACTAGTTACATAAACTTAAATGGACTAAGCACTGCAATTAAAAGGCAGAGATTTTCAGACCCAAGCACTTGAAATAAAGTTACCCTCTGCTAGTTAAATACATAAAATGCATTCAACGGATGACAGTAGCTCCCTATAGAAGCAACCCCAAACACTATACAAAGGGGTACCTTCTAAGGGGAGCAGACTAAGGCCCAGAGAGGTTATGTCATACTCCCAGGATCACATGCTAGTGAGCCCATGCTCTTAACTCCCCCATGCTGTCTCCCTGCTGAAACTAATCAACTCTGCTGCACCACCTAAAAGATACTATGTCAACAGAGAGGAGGTGCCCAGCAACCACGAGGGGCAAGAGCAAGAGCAGCCAGCACGTCTCCAGCCTGGCCCCGGGGAGAGAGCACCTGACCAGCAGAACTGATCACGCAGTTTCCCTGGCAGGTATGTATATGTGGAGGAGATGGGCCCATCTCACTATCCTAACCTGAGAAAACGATCCATCAAGATTTTTCTCAACAAATTCTTGCTTTAGTTCCAGGGCCACTGAGCCCTTATTCTGACTTTGTTGACAAAGGAAGAAGGCCTTGACTGAGGCAGGCAAATGTTCCAGTTCCTTTGAAAACTAGCATCGTCCTTGTAAATAAGTAAACTGGTGTCTGGTTTATGTTTCAGACTCTCCTACATTTATTAAGCATGACTCAGTTCCCCCTAAGCATTCTCACCTCCCGGTAAAGAGTGAAAACAGGACTTCTGGTCCTTCAGACCTTTGGAAGCAAGTCTGGACTAGGATGACCTCATCAAGTCTAAATTCTCACAGGAAGTTGCACAAACACTCTGAAAGGCTGGGCCTGAATGGTCAACTGGGCCCTCTCAACTCTCTTGGTCTCTACAGCAAGATGAGCCAAGAAAAAAGATTATAATAAATGTGTGAATCTCCAAGTATGATGTAGAGCACAAACATGGCAAGTTGCTACGAAGATGAAATCTTTATTCATTAAATTTAACCAAATTACTTATCAAAGAACATTCCTCCAGAGAGGCCGCTGCAGAATTTCACATGAATCACTCCCTCCAAGCAACTGATTTGAAAACAACTGATTAAAAAAAAAATACCCTTAGAACCACAAGGTACCAGTGAGATAAAGGCATTCCATTAAGACCAGCTGTGCTGTGTATAAAAATTATCAATCTAAACAAAGATAGACCAAAATGGAAAAAGAAAGCAGTGAAGCCACATAAACATTCTCCATGCACAATACGCGTGTACAGCACTCCTGAATTTATATAAAAAATCCACGAAAATGACTCTTCCCTGAAAGAGACCGTGAAAACTCTCACCAAAGCTATCTGCACATTAGAGGTCAACCTTTCATTGATTCATTCAGCCCCCATTTTTGCACAACTCCTCTGAGCTTTCCCCACCCTATAACTAACACTTGACAATGCTTCTCACACTGTATCTGATGCTATCTCAAACACTCTCCCCTGACACCAGCCTTCCAGCTCCCTCACTTCATTAACTGTCACTGTAGTAGAGATGCCTTCCCTGACTGCCATATGCAAACGAGCACCTCCCAACCCCATCACTCTCTATCTTGTTACCCTACAGTATTTTTCTGCAGAGCAAATACCACTGAGACAGGGCCGCTCCAGCACATACATAACATACAGAGGGACCCTGGGGGAGGACTGGTTCCTCAGGGAGAACTCAGGCACCATTATCAGAAAACAGGGAATGGCTGCTAGGCAGACAAAAGTGCAGAGTTTGACCATGGCTTTCTTCTCTCAAATTGGTAAAGGAGAACAACACTTCTAGAGGCTCACCCCCCAATTCCTGAGTTTCTCCCTAACTGATGGTGCCCAGCTGCTGGAATAGCAGTCTTATTGCATCCCTCAATCCTAAACACCTCAAACTTGTATTTATCATCCTCACAACAGTCCACTTTGAGAAGCCTCACTACCCTCCCTTTCCACAGAGGCTGAGAGCTGTGAACTATCTTGACTAAGGGTAATGAGATGGTGCAGGTAGGCACAGGAATCTCGGACTATCTCATGCCAACCCTCTAACTGCAAAGTCATGCTGGTAGAACAGACCAGTTATAAAGAAGAGCTCAGAAATGATCATGCTTCTTCCCGGTTCCAAGCCTTCCAGTGTTTCCCTATCATCTGTAGGATGAAGTCTAAAGTCTTCGTATCACCAGGACCCTGAGCCTTCCCTGCCTCTTGCACCTTGTCCCACTTTACTTCCTGTGCTGGGCCACGGCTGAATAGTTAACCTTCCCAGAGCACACCGCGTTCCGTCAGGCCACAGTGCTTACTCCTGCGGATTCCCTCTGTGGAAGGTTTGCCGCTCCCTTCCCGTCTGACAATACACTGCTGCCTCCTCTTCCCCTTCCCGTCCCTCAGTTCTGGGCCTGGAATGTCTTCCTTGACTTTTCCTCACACAAGTCTAGTTCAATGCCCCACTCACACACTCCTATATCATCTTTGTATCATTTTCCCATACGACACACCACTTTATAATTATTTGGTATCTATTTTTTTCCATTGAACTATAAAAGCTCCTTGAGGTTAAGACTATCTTTCATCTCTATATGCTTAACACCCAGCACAGATATGTGGTACACAGCAGGGGGTTATGCTAATTAAAGGAATATTTTGAAGACCAAAATTTTACATTATTGGTGACCCTGCAACCCTTCATAAGTTCTTCTGTCTTACATTAGTATTATCTTTTTTTTTTTACATTTATATTATACATAGATGATTCAAGATAAGGGCAAGAAATAATGTATATCCTAGAATTTACTATAGGAAAAATTTCCTCTTATCTGAAAAACTTGATAGGATTCCTTTTTGTTAGAAAATGAAAATATGTCAGCCACCATCATTCCATTCATATCTTGGTTACAGGAAACTCAGGCTAAACATCATGCTGAATTTGCACTACTCAAGGTTACATGGTTCTAGATAGAGTTGTCTCCCATGCTCTCCAGTGATGGATGCATATATAGGTATGACAGTGATTATAAACCACCTTAAATTATTTTAGGAAAGAAATAGAGGCACAGAGGACACACTGGATAAATAACAGCTATTATTATTAGGCAGATTGTACATGAAACATTCTGTCTTGATTAGTTAAATCGATATTCAATGTTTTTCCTTATGATGAGCTCCCTGACAGAGGTAACAAAAATCAGTCTCTTTGCCAAACATATCCAGAGTTGGCAGAGTGGGCGCTAAATAACAGTTTCCATCACCTGGCCCAGTCTCTTGGACCCCTGTCTGTTCTCTTGGCCTGATCCCCTAGAGATAGACCTCTGCCTCCTCTTCTTATTTACAACATTATTTTCTAAATACAAATGATTTGACCAGTCTCTTAGGACTATCACACATGTCACCTCCTTAGGTGGGAAAAAATTATCAAATCAAGTTACATAATATCTTTACAAATTAAATAAGAGGGCCGGCCCCGTGGCTTGGCGGTTAAGTGCGCGCGCTCTGCTGCTGGCGACCCGGGTTCGGATCCTGGGCGCGCACCAGCGCACCGCTTCTCCGGCCATGCTGGGGCCGCGTCCCACATACAGCAGCTAGAAGGATGTGCAACTATGACATACAACTATCTACTGGGGCTTTGGGGGAAAAATTAAAAAAAAAAAAAAATTTAAATAAGAATGAGACGTTCAATAACGGTGATGAGAATGATGGCTAAGATTTATCTAATGATCACTCTGCGGGAGGCATGATTCTAAGTGCTCCATGTAAACTTATGCATTTAAATACCTTGACAACCTACGTGGTAGGTTACTATTATCATCATTCTACTTTTACAGGTAAGAAAAACGAGGCACTGAGAAGTTACGTAACCTCCCCAAAGGTCACACAGCTGGGAAGCGGCAGGGCTGGGATTTTCACCTATATACTTAGGTCTCGGGTGCATGTTCTTAACCACATAGCTATGTAGCATATATAGAAATAATACTGATATGGCCAGAGACAAAAGTAACTGAGACCTTTAGAAGAAAAAACCTACTGACTAAAAGTATGGTCTTCAGTCTACCTTTTTTTTATTCTTCTTAGAATCAACACCTCCTGAGCAATAACGTCCCATTGGAGTATAACTATGGTTAACAGAGGGCAGTTCTTGTGAGAACTGTCCTCTCTCTCCACCACCGGAACACGTGGTTGGGATGACCCCTCCTCCCTGGCCAGGGTAGCTGGTCTCAGTCAGGTGCCTGGCTGAGCTGAGAGGACCACAGTATCTCACCACCTGGTGAAAGGATGGGCACAGGGCCCAAGCTGAGAGTCACCCCCGGGTACTTTCCTAACCAGAGCTGGGGAAGGTTTTCCTGTCCAGTCACAAAACTGTGAGGACTTCAGCCTACAGCTGGCAGCAACCTTAGTACCAGGAAGTTTGGGAGAATAAAGCCGGCGTGTAGAAAGGTCCACAGAGAGACTGAGAGCAGTGGAGTCCCTGGTTCTAGTCTCCCCCTCCCCACTCCAAGATTATCAAACACATCAGCCAATTAACCACCTTGAGGGGAGAAAAAAAAATTTCTTTGGGTTTCTGTCACTTTCAGCTAGATGAGTTCTAACTTTAACTCTTAAACTCAGTCTCCTCATCTGCAAAATGGGGAAAATAAAATAACAGCCAGTTCTGATGGGAAGACGAAATACATATTTTAAGTACTTTAGCAGTGTGTCTTAGGAACAGAAAGGGCTCCATGGCTGTTAGCTGACAGTCAATAACACGTACAATAGCACTCATCCCAACAGACTGCTACCAAAGATTATGCAGTCATTCTTGGTTCCTCTCTTTCCGTCACATCCAACATGACAGCAGGAACTGATGGTTGTAACTTCAAACTATATCTAGAATCCAACCACTTCTCGAAATCTCCACTGCCACCTCCCTTGTCCAAGCCGAGGCTTGAACTACTCCAAAAGCCTCCTAACAACGGCCCCCTGCTTCTGCCCTGACTTTTTTTTTTTTGTGAGGAAGCTCAGCCCTGTGATAACATCTATGCCAATCCTCCTCTTTTTTTGCTGAGGAAGACCGGCCCTGGGCTAACATCTGTGCCCATCTTCCTCCACTTTATATGGGACGCCGCCTCAGCATGGCCTGACAAGCGGTGCATCGGTGCGTGCCCAGGATCCAAACCCAGGCCGCCAGCAGCGGAGCGCACGCACTTAACCACTACGCCATGGGGCCAGCCCTGCCCTGACTTTTGACAGTCTCTCCTCTACACAGCAGTCAGAGCGGTCCCATTCACGTGCAAGCCAGAGAGACAAACACGCTCCAGTGGCATCTCATCTCACACAGGGTGTACGTCAGAGCTATTCCCGGCCCCGGCCTCCGTCTGAGCCTCCCTCACTCCTTCCCCGCCCTCTGCTCCCCACCAGCCTCCTTGCTTGCCCTCAGATAGCCACCAGGCTCCCACCTTAGGGCTTTTACACTTGTTTCCTCTATCCAGGACATTGCTTTCCCAAATATCTTCAAGCCTCACTCCCTCCTCTCCTTAGGTCTCTGCTCAAAGGCCACCCTCTTTGTGAGGCAGTCGCTGCACACCCTGTTCAAAATTGCACCCCCTCTTCCCATCCAGCTCTGTTTTTCTACATAACACTTACTACCATCTGACCTACTATATCTATTTTCCTATTTTTGTATTGTCTCTCTCTCCTCTCTAGAATGTAAGCTTCAGGACAGCAGGGGTTTTTGACTGTTTTGTTTACTATTGTTCCCAGCACATAGCAGGCACACAATAAATATTTGCTGAATGAATGAATAAATGAATTTGCCCCTAATCTCCTTTTCTGGGAGTTGGGGGGCAAACATCGACAAACATGGGCAGGAAAAAAAACGTGGAAATCTGATTATGACACCTTTTGCACTTACTTGGCACAGCGTACCCAGTGTGTATGTCGGTACAAGGAATATAAGAAGCGCTGGCGATACATGTTCCATACTTTGATGGATTTGTCTTCAGAAGCTGTAGCCAGAAACTGGCCATCAGCTGAAAAGTCCACACTTCGAACTGGAGCTGTATGAGCTTTAAATTCAGAGGATTTCCCTCTCCTGGAAATAAACAATTTAAAATTTATAACATTTGATTTCATTTCTAACCAATATCTAATCAGTATACAGACTTCGAAACACATAAAATAGTTTACTCTTGTAAAAACTAACAAAAGTGTGAAAAGGCTGTGTTGTACTATACTCTTCACCAATACTGTTTCAAGCTGGTTTTGTTAATTAAAATCACAACTGATACTTAACAAGAAAGACCCCAGTGGTCCCCACCCTGAAATGCAATTGATGTTTTTGTTTTAATTGGAAACAAGGGAAATAATATTTTGAACATATCTCTATCATGCATTTTAAGTTCCTACTGTTCCTCTAGAAATAGCAACATATATAAAAGAATTCACAACCTACACATCTGTTCTCAACACCTTGAAATTTCAGATGCTTTTTTTTTCCTGGCTAGGGTGGGAAAAAGAATAGGAAAAAAAGGTAGAGAAAATAATGTGTGGCCTTTAAGGAGAAGCAACAGAAAAAAATATTAAAATAGTTAGGGACAGGCTAGTAGAGGGTGCTAGAGTTGAAAGGTGACATTTGGGAAATACACTTTGTCAGCATTTCCAAGTTCCCAAGGCACTTCCACTTTATGCTATATCCAGACTTGGCAGTCTTTCCGTTCAGAAGGTCATATTTATACGGGTGATACCTTATGGGGAAAATTGCCATAAATGTTTGAAAAAGATCAGGTAACAGAATTTGCAGAAGCCTGGAAGTCACACTCCACTCCTCCACTCTTCTCTCCTCTCCTCCCACATCCAATAGGTCAACAAACCCATTTAGGGATAGTGATATTGCTTTGCTTCTTAAATATCTTTTGAAGCCCTCCTCTTCCTTTATCTCAGCTATGCCTGTATTAAGGTTGATATACCCTCAATATCCTTCACCTAGATTATTGCAAAAGCCTCTTAACTGGTCTCCCTGCTCTAATCTTTTAGCCCCCTCCAGTCACCTACATACTGTGCTTACTACCTTGCTAAAAGTGTAACTCCAAGCGTGTCAATCCCAGCGTAAACGAGTCACTGGCTGCCCTCCAAGAAAAGGTACAACGCCCAAGCTCTTGGCGAGACATCCTGCCACTACACTGGACTTTGTACTCTTAGAGCAGTCCCAGTGCTTCGAACACACCTCCAGCTTTGTGCTTAGAGCTTCCTCAGCCTGGACTACTTCCCCCACCCCCAGACCCCACTGACCAACCCAGACAGGCTTAATTGCTCCCTATCTGCTACATCTATTTTACTTATTACAAAAAGAGTACTTTTTTTTTTAAATAGACCTGTTTCTTTCCTGTTAAGCAGTAAGTTTTTTTTTGAGGCCAGGAATGATGATTTATTCATCCCTATAAGACCAGCATCCAGCACAACGTCAGGCATATAAAAAGAGCTCAATACAGTTTGTTGAATTCCACTAGGAAGAGTCAATACTTAAAAGTTCTTAGATCCATCCTGGCTTACCCTTCCAGTGGTCTATGGAAGGCAAAGGTGACTCTGTCATAAACCTCCATCACCTGATATATGATCTTATAACAAGAATAACTAAAATCAATATTAAAAAAAAATAGGAATGAGCATGCAGGGACTAGTTCAGTGAGGTTCAAGGGAAAGTTCTATGAGTAGAAGTCAAGAATACAGTTTGGCCTAAATTCAAGTATAAGGCCTAGAGAAAACAAAGACAAGACTTGGCATCGCTATGGCCACACAGCTGACAGTCAGCATCATCAAAATCTGCCCCAACCTTAGTTCCACACTACACACTCCAGCAGCCTATCCTGTTTGCCTTCTTTCTCAGAGGCCCTCCTCTCAGCTGTAGGCTGGCCTAACCACGGGATCTGGTCTCAACAGGAAGCATATCAGGAACCAAGATAGGAGTGCTTTGTGTGTGTTGTGCTGGTGCTTAACTGGTTTCCAGCTTCTCACCTTGCCTTACTATTGGCTCTCTGCCTCCCACGTACTTACCTGCTCTTTCTGCCCAAATTCTCTTGACTGCCCACCAAGATGAACTGCAGGCCAGACCTGCTTCCATACTTGCTCCTACTATTCTTTCTTAGCCTTCCATCACCAGCTGTGGTGTCTGCCTACAAATATGGCTACCTACAATTCCTCTCATCCCTGTACACACATGCCACTCCTCCCTAGAGGAGGTGGCTCTACCAATTTCTCCTCCCTTTGAATCTGGGCTAGTGCTGTGACTTACTTCGACCAACAGAATGTGGCAGGAGTGACACTGTGCAAGTGTCTGGCCTAGCCCTTAAAAGGCTTAGCAGCTTCTGCTCTTACTGTCCGAGAACCCAGCTGCCGTGCTGTAAGGAAGTCCTTATCCTGCTGGAGAGAGGACACATGGAGGACTAAGGCGCCCCAGCCAATAGCCAGCACCAAGTCCCCAGGCATATGAGTGAGCCCAGCTGCCAGCTTAATGAAGCCACAGGAGTAACAGCCAACACCAAATGGGGCAGAAGAATCATCCAGATAACCCACAAAATTGTGAGAAATGATAGCTATTATATTAAGCTGCTAAGTTTTGAGGATTTTTATGTAGCAATAGATAATGATATATCATTGCCATGATCCAGTATTGCCCTGGCCCCACCATGATATGATTTAGAAAGAGAAACTAGAGACATCTTCACAAGCCTGTTGTACTTAGATTAGCCAATACAAATTAATGGTTCAGTGTGCTTGTGGCTCATGTACCCTTGGACTGTTTGTTCACTGAGACTTCCTTCAACTGGTAATGAGAGACTGAGCCTGTGCCGTGTTGGACATAGTAAAACCACTGGTCCTAAAGTCCCAAAGTTAAGGATCTTAGAAAATGCTTTCCCTTTTGGACCCCAAACCAGCCTCTCTCTCTTATAATTCTCCTCTACACTGCCATCTACAGTGTCATTATAACACCTAACTTCTCTTCAATAGTTTTTGCTGCATCAGGATAACACTCAGGTTTCTCCGCATGGAGCTTCCCTTGCGTGGTGGCAGGAAAAAAAGTGCCTACTGGCAGGGAAATGCCCTGTGAACTTTCTCTCATTTGGAAGTGCCTGAGCCTTTCAGTCACATACCACAAATCAAATCCCACCACAACAGGCAAGGAAAATGCTCCAATTCTTATTCTCTGAAGTATCTATGGGGGGAAATGATATGATGTGTGGGATTTGTTCTAAAAATACCCTAGCACAAAAAAAAAGGAGGGGGGAGGAATAGATGAAACCAGATTGACAGAATACTGGTAACTACTGAATCTGGTTGATGGTATTGGGAGGAGGCGGCTGTTGCGCTTTTCATTCTATTTTCACGGATGTTTGAAAGTTGATATAGTTAAGAGTTTAAAAACTTTTTTAAAAAATCATGGCTCAATAAGTGCTTAAAATAGATGGGCTATCAGCTGGGGTTTGAAAAACCTCTTATAGAAAGATTTATTATAACAGGATAGGATGTTACACAAACGCAATGACTTATACTTTTGTCAAGAAATTTTCTTTAGCAAGAAAATTCTGAAGCCCAATAATGAATGATACGCATCAAAGAACAGTTCTGGCACAGGGGTTTTTAATAGAAATCCACAGGCCCCTAAAGATCCATGAATGGATGTTAGGACGTTAATAAATTGTGAAATTTTGATTACACATGCCGAAGCGTATCTTTCTGGGAAGACAATCTAAAGCTTACATCAGATTTACAAAGGGATTGATAACCACCACCCTCCCTCCCTCCAAAAAACTTAAGACACATTAAGCACATTTCCATGGTTGGGAATAGTTTTCAAATAGAAGACATAATTATGAATGAAAGATGGGGAAAGAATGGTCTGAATAGTGTGATTTTATGACAAAGGCAGTACACCTGGTGTGTGACTCAGACAAAGCACAGTGCAGGTCAGTGGGGAGTTAGGCATCCTGAGAAGTGTATAAGGAATAGCCAGGCTTCAGTTTCCTTTTACATTTCCATGCCCAGAGCCTATCAGGTGTTTCTCTGTTTCTCTTACTTATCAGGAATCCAGAGTCTAACGGTTCTGTCTCGTGAAGCAGAGGCCAATAAGTTTCCAAGTGGAGAAAACTGCACGCTGGTTACGACGTCCTTGTGCCCCACGTATCTGAAAGCTCTAGCTTGTGGCTTGACACTCCATAGCATGAGAAACGTATCCCAAGAAGCAGTAGCTGACAAGAAATAGAACAAAACCACTGTTTGTTAAAATGCAAACATAGGCATGTCTCGTTACAATGGTTGGCATAACTCATAATGAGACATCCAGGTAACAGAGGGGCTGGAGGTTGTAAGGCTGACCAGGTAAAGGCAAAAATATTTTTAAAAGAAACCCAGAGCTACCTCACTAAAATGCAGGTTTGGCTCTGTCCTATGTAATCAGAGAGCAGGACTACTGGACCCTGTATTCAGTTAGAGCCCAGTGACTATTTACTGGAAGAAGGCCGCACAGTGGAATAGAGAGCACACAGGACCAGGAGTCAGTGCTGTCTCTAACTCTTAGGGTGACCAAGAAAATTACCGAACCTTTGTGTCATGAGGACGGAATGCTTTTCCTGAGAGGGCTAGATGAGATGATTTTTTTAAAACTGTTTACATGGAGATCATTTCACACTTACAGAAAAATTATAAGAATAGTATAAAGAACATTAATACACCCTTTACCAGATCCACCAGTTAATAGTTTGCCCTATTTGGTTTATAATTTGCGTTTGTGCTCATTTGCACTCATTCTTTCTTTCTGTACACAAGCATGCACATGTGTGCGCACACACACACATATTTTTTTCCCTGAACCATTTGTAAGTGAACACATCATCATGGCACCTTTATTCCTAAATACTTCAGTGCATTTTTCTAAGAATAAGGATATTCTCTCATATACCCACAGCACAGTTATTAACTTTAGGAAACTTATCAAGGACAATACTTTAATCTATCGTTTTCCAATTTTGTTAACTGACCCAGTAATGTCTTTTATAGCTTGATACGGTAATCTTAACAGTTTCTTTCTACTCTGTTATGACATTCTACAACTAATAAAAGAATCACGTGTGTCAGACATTAGCTTAAAGCTTTAAGACAAGGAAAACAAAGGCAATCGGTGGTGGAAACAAATGCCTTGGACAAAGCATGAACAAATAAAAGCTAGACCTAACTCTTGCCCCCAAACCAAATTTTATATATGCATGTAGCCCCAAAATAGCCCCAATAATAGGAACCAGGTCAATAAGAATCACTGTCTAGACTGTAGAATGCTTAGAAAAAATGCAACTTTATAAACTTGAAATACAATTAGTATCACTGTTAGAAGAGAATATAAAGTCACTGAAAACCTTCTAAGTTCTTTATCCATCGATAAAGTTCATTTGGAATTAGCCTACGCATTCTTTCCATGTAAAATAGTTAAAGTGAGGCTGGTGGGAATGCAAACTGGTGCAGCCACTATGGAAAACAGTATGGAGATTTCTCAAAAAATTAAAAATAGAAATACCATTCAATCCAGCTATCCCACTACTGGGAATTTATCCAAAAACATGAAATCAACAATTCAAAGAGATTTATGCATCCCCATGTTCATTGTAGCACTATTCACAATAGCCAAGACAGAGAAGTAACCCAAGTGCCAATCAACTGATGAATGGATAAAGAAGATGTGGTATATATACACACACACAATGGAATACTATGCAGCTATAAAAAAGACAAAATCGTCCCATTTGCAACAACATGGATGGACCTTGAGGGTATTATGTTAAGTGAAATAAGCCAGAGAGAGAGACGAACACCATATGATTTCACTCATATGTAGAAGATAAACATATGGATAAAGAGAACAGATTAGTGGTTACCAGAGGAGAAGGGCATGGAGAGGTGGGCAAAAGGGGTAAAAGAGCACGTGTCTGGTGACAGATAAAAATCAGACTATTGGTGGTGAGCATGATGCAGTCTATACAGAAACTGATATATAATAACGTACACCTGAAATTACATAATGTTATAAACCAGTGTGACCTCAATAAAATAATTGGAAAAAAAAAAACAGAGTGAGTTTATAACTTTCAAGCTATAACGCTGTATACTATCCCTTTTTTAAAAAGTACAAAAAGTTGATGTTCCACCACAGCTTATCAAACTATTAAATATTTATATCGAGGTCTAAATTATCAGGGGCTAATGTAGACAAAATAGGGAAAACAATGAATTATCATATGCATTATACTTAGGACCCTATTCGAGTTCTAAGGTATTACACAGCAAATAAGATCTACAAAAGGAGATAAGACACAATCCCTTACCTCAAGGAATCACAATATTGTAAGGGAGACAGTTCATTAATAATATCATACATGTTCAGAGGACTTTCATACACGATTCATTTTAAATGTGATATGGGGTGGTTGGTGGTCCTTTCTGAGGAAAGGACATTTGAGCAGAGACTTGAGGTGTGATCCAGGCTGAGATGTGAGAAAGAGCCCTCTGGCAGAAGGAACCCCGTGGACGAGGGCCTGAGACAAGAATGCACTTGGAAGACTGAGGAGCAGCAAGGAGACCAGCATGTCCACAGTGGAGGAGAGAAAAAGGGAACAGTGGGATGGAAGCAAGAAGGAAGCAGGTGCCAGGCAAGGAGCCATAGTGACAGGTGTCTAGTTCATTATAAGTGCAAGGGGAAACCATTGAAGGATTCTGAGCAGGCGGAATCTCATGAGCTCATTTAAGAAAACTGCCACTCTGACAGTAAGCAAAGGATAGTCTTTGCAAAAAATGATGCTGGGTCAGCTGCATATTCATAAGGGAAAAAATGTATCTTGACTCCTACATTTTATACTATTCACAAAAATAATTCTACATGGATTGTAGATCTACATGTGATAGGTAAAACAATAGCTTTTAGAAGAGAACATAGGAGAATATCTTCACGGCCATTAGGGTAGGCAAAGATTGCTTAAACAGGACATCAAAATTACTAAATTACTAAAATCACTAAAAGAAAAGAATAATAATTTGTACTACACTAAAGTTAAGAAATTTTGTTCATTGAAAGATACCACTAAGCGAGTGAAAACGCAAGCCACAGAGTGGAAGAAGATATTTATAACACATATATCTAATATATAACAAAGAATCTATAAAGAATCCTACAAATCAACAAGAAAAGGCAGGAAAATAGGCAAGTGGCTTAAACGGCACTTCAAAAAGGAGAATATGCAAATAGGTAATAAACATATGAAAAGGTGCTGAATTCCATTAGTCACCAGGAAAATGCAAATTAAAACCACAATAACACATCACTACACACTTATCAGAATGGCTACAATGAAAAAAAATAATACCAAATCTTGGTGAGGATGTGGAACAAATGGAACTCTCACATAATGCAAGTGGTTATAACCACTTTGGAAAATTGTTTAAAATATCTACTGAAGCTGTGTATACACTTACCATTTGACTCAGCAATTCCACTCCTAGGTATATACCCAACAGAAATTCTTACGTATGTTTAGCAAAAGACATACAATAATGTTTGTGGCAGTACTATTCAAAATAGACCAAAACTAGAAACCCAACTATCCATCAAAGTAAAATGGATACATAAGTTATGGCATATTCATACTATGTACCTACTGTGTAATTAAATTTCATTTATATGAAGTTCAAGAAGTAGTAAAACTAATTTTGGGGTTAGAAGTCAGCACAGAGATGATCTGGGTGGCAGAGAGGGAGGATAGTGGCTAGAAGGGAGCACTGGGGGTACTTGAAACGTTATCTTTCTTTTCCTGGGTGTTGGTTAAATAGGTATGTCACATTGTGAAAATTCATCAAGCTGTCCAATTTTGGTACATATCTTATACTTCAATAAAACGTTTAGAAAAATATCACTGCGGCTGTTGTGTGGAGAACATCCAGGGCGTAGGGGGACAGAAGGGAAGAAGGAAGTCAATCAGGAGGCCACTGCAATAATCCAGTCAGAAGAAGGTGGTGGTCTGCACTAGGCTGGAAGCTGTGGAAGCAGGAGAAGTAGTCAACATCAAGACATCATAAAGCTAGAGCCTGCGAGGCGTGCTAACAGGTTAGAGGTGAGACAGAGGTGCCAGGCTTTTGGCCTGGGCACCCAGGTGACTCTTAGAGCTGTTTATGAGACTGGAAAGACCAGAACAGAAGGAGGTTGGGAGTGAGGCAGGATGGGGTGGGAGTCAAGAGTTCTTTTTAGGACACAGTAAGTTTAAGATGCCCATTAAACACGCAAGTGGAAATGTTAAGCAGGGACATGGATAAATTCACCTGGAGCTCAGGGAGAGGTTTTTGACTGTATAGTGTGGTAGATAAAAGAGCAAACTAGAGAATTAGACTCCCTGAGTCAAATCCAGGCTTTCACTTACCAGCTGTATGCCCCTGGGCAAGTTACTCAACCTTTCTATGCCTGGAACACTTCAACTGCAAAATGAAGTATTTAAAGTATTAAGTGAAATGATATTTGTAATTCATGCCTGGCACATAGAAAACACTCAAATGTAGCTATTAGTACTATAGTTTTTGTTTCTGCTCTGTTAGCAGCTGCAGTCTAGATAATATATTAGAGACTAGAAACTGGATGGGATGGCTCAGGAAGTGAGTATAGATAAAGAAGAGGGTGAAGGTATTTACCCTTGAGAGAAAGAAGGAGCCATAAATGAAGTAGGAGGGGGAAGGAGATTGAGGGGTCCAGGAATTCAGTAAGTATTCAAGAGAGTGACAAGCTGTGTCAAACGTTTTGAAGAGACTTAGTAAGATCACACCTGGACAGGACCAGCTACAGAATTTGTGGGGCCCAGTGTAAAATGTAAATGTGGGGGCCCTTGTAGAAAAATTATTAAGAATTTCAAGACAGTGAGGGCAGGGCATTAAACTAAGTGTGGGATCTGTGTGATTACACAGGTCATCTCCCTAGCCGGCCCTAGGTTGGAGGATCAAATGCTGGTTTGGCAATAAGAATGGTTTCAGTGAAGTGGTGGGATCAAAGCTGGAACGGTGTGGGTTGAGGAGAAAATGGGAAGAAGGCAGTGGAGAGAGTTAAGAGTTATACAATTGACTCATTCACTCATTGAAGGTTTACAGGGTCCCTAATACTCAATATGATAAGGACCAGAAAAAATGGTACTACAGGATCATGCTCAAGCAACAATTAATTGGGGGGTTTGGAGGGATAAGAATATAGAAACTTAACTGAGAAGGTGACACAGAGCTTGAGCCTTCACACATCTTGTCAGAAGAGGAAAAGGGCATCTTAACCAGACTGGATGCTCAAAAATTATAAATTTCAAGTTGACTGCTACACACCCACATTAAAGCCACACTTTGCTATTGTCAGCATGAGGACAGCTGGAGAGAAGTGGCTGAGAGAGCAGGACGAACAAACGGTTGACAGGACAGGACAGCCTAACCTCAGAATGAGGGGCACTTCAGAGGCCTACTAATTATGAAACACCAGAAACAGAGATGTCTCAGTTACAACTGTGCGACTCAGGGTACACTCTATATTTTCTTCCAAATTTCAGGAAAACAGAAAAAAAGACCAACAATCTATAAAAACCCCATGAATGCACTCTTACTAAAAATTATGAAACCCAACACTGAATTTTCCTCCTTACTTCCTTACCTGTGTCCCACCAAACCCTAATAGCATGATAATAAAAGGTATTTGATTACTGATGTCAGTGCTGTGTGGTGTTAACTCGGAATCTGCTTTCAAACATTTCCATTGAACCACACCCTACATAAACATTACCACATAATTTAAGTCAAAGCTCGTCATCTGACCTTCTATTTTGAGATAAAATGTCAAAGGGAGGAAGTTAAGAGAAAACGTTAACTAGTAAATCTACCCATTTAAGAAAACATTTATATTCTATAACAATAACCCATTGTTTCAAGAAATAGCAATAACTTTCTAGTCAACCCAAGCTCTCTCACTCATTGATTTAACCAAAATCAACTGTAGTTAATTAGACGTTCACTCTGTCAGGAATATCTTTCTGGAAAGAAATGGTACTACCTCTAGTTTTTGCCTTTGTTGTCAAATTATCTTTTCAATTGGTAATAAATGTACATAATACAGAATTCCAATACTACAAAAGAGTATTTACCAAATCTCCTTCCTGCCCTTGGCTACCTGGTTTCCCTTCCTAGAGGCAACCAGTGTTAACCATTTTCTAGAGTATTCTTGAGTATCCTCCTATGCACTTAAACAAATAGTGTGTCTATTCACTTGCTATTTTTTATACAAATGGTAGCATGCTGTTCCTGCCATTCTGCATTTCGCCTCGCCATCCTCCCCTCCCCCGCCCACCGGGTATAATATATTGGAGACCTGCTTTCTTAGTACATAGAGCTGCCTTATTCTTTTTTTTTTTTTCTTTTGAGGAAGATGGGCCCTGAGCTAACATCCATGCCAATCCTCCTCTTTTTTTGCTGAGGAAGACTGGTCCTGGGCTAACATCTGTGCTGATCTTCCTCCACTTTATATGGGAGGCCGCCACAGCATGGCCTGACAAGCGGTGCGTCAGTTCACGCCCGGGATCTGAACCCGGGCCGCCAGCAGCGGTGTGTGTGCAATTAACTGCCATGCCACTGCGCTGGCCCCATAGAGCTGCCTTATTCTTCCCCCCTATTTTTGATAAATTTTTATTTTGATAACTTCAAGCTTACAGAACAGTTACAAGGCAGAACAAGAAACGTCAGTATAGTCTCTACCTTAGATTTTGCCATTGTTGACATTTTTGTCCATTTGCATTATTGTTCTCTCTCTACATATATGCATATTTTTTTCTTAACCATTTGAAACAAAATTAGAAACGTAATGTCTCTTTACTACCAAATACTTCAGTATGTATTTCCTAAGAATGAGAACATTTACTTACATAAACAATCAACAGTCAGGAAATTAAATACTATTTAATATATTATCTTTTTCACAGTACAGACATGGATTTGGCCAATTATAGCTATTTTCCCCAGTCCATGATGTAATCCAGGCTATGCGTTACGTTAACCACCACGAGTCTTTATTCTCCTGTAAACTAAGAAGATTTCCTAGGTCATTCTTTGTCTTAATTATTGACCTCGACATTTGTGAGACCTACAGGCCTGTTATGTTTGTAGCATCTTCATCAGTTTTTTTCCCCATGTTCCCTTGGATTAGATTCAGGATATATATTTTTGACAGGAATGCCACAAAAGTTATGTTGTGCCCTTATCAGTGCATCATTTTAGGGTGCACATGATGTCTGTTTGTCCCCATATTGGTGAGATTAACTTGGATGACTTGCTTTAGGTGGTTTTTGCCTTGTCAAGTTAGTATTTTTCCACTTTGTAATTAATAAGTATTTTGTGAGGAGATACTTTAAGACTATATAAAATATATATCCTCTTCGTTAACAAGCTGTCATACGCTAACTTTAGCATCCTTTAATGATTTTCCAATCTGTCATTTTTTTCTATAATTTACTAATTAATGTTTAATTAGTTAATAAACTAATATTTAATTTAATTTATTATTTTAAGGAAGAACTTTCCTTTTCCTCCACTTATCTATTTATTCATTTACTTATTTATATCAGTGTGGACTCAGATTATTTTATTCAATGGGTTATAATTCAAAACTGTCATTATTTATTTTGACTCTCATATTGTTCCAGATTTGGCTAGTGAGAGCCCCTTAAAGCTGGCTTCTGTGACCTGATATGTGTCCATTGCTCTTTGAGTACTTCCTTACTTCTAGAATTACAACATGTTCCAAGATGTACTTTCCCTGCCCCAGTCCTGGAATTGGTCTTTTTTTCCCCAAGAAGCTCTGATTCCTGTTAGTGGAGAATGGTATTTAGAAACCAAGATCTGGGGACTATGTTTGCTCATTGCTACTGGTGTGTCAGCAAACAGAGCTAAGAAATAAGATATAAACAGAAAATAAATAGAAATCTCAGCAGGCAGAACTAAGAAATTAGATATAAATAGAAAGCCGTGTCTATCTGTATGTAGATATGAAGCTAAAGATATTAAAAAGCATGAATTCATACTGATAACTCCAATTCCAATCTAATACCACAAAATACATTCTAGCCCTCCCTCTTTTCGTATTTATAACTTTCTTCCCCCACAGTAAAAAACATGGCTCCCATTGTGCTCAATATATTTTTGTTCAAGCCCAGAATATACAAACAGTAGTTTCAGATTCATTAACTCACACCACTGCAAAAAGCAATCCTACTAACCAGAGTTCAAAATTTAGTTTTGCTCCTTTTTGGTCTCGTCAGACTTGGTTTTACTCTTTGTTAGGGTGGATCTACTTCAGTTGTCAACTTAGTTTTAGGACATGCCCTTTATTTCAGGTGTGGTCTTGATTCCTAAGGCCTGGCCTCCCTGGTGTTTCTGTCGCACGCCTGAGGTGCTCAGCGCGATTTCCTCTTTGTTGCAGCTAGAGATCTAGGGACATCCAGCTCTGCAGGGCCCCTGGGATCCCCATGCTGCTTTCAGCCCAGCAGTAAGCGATCTCTGCTAGACCTCAGACTCTCAACTTGTGAGCGTGGTGTTCAGACCTCAGCCAAAGAACTACGAATGACCCCCTCAACCCCCAGACTTCTGTGACCGCCTATCCTGCCCAGCAACAACTTCTCAGGAATCCTGCCACACAAATCTCAGCTCCGCCTCAGCCAGAACTATGACCTCAGCTGCCTTAGCTCAGCCAGGCTGTCATACTCCTTTGGCTCCACCTCTCTGCTGTGCAGCAGGAAGAGTGTCCCGAGAAGAAAGCCAAGGCTATCACGGCAGGGGGCTTACCCCTTATGTGTTTCCTTTCTGGCAAGGATCAGTTTTGCACGCTGTTGCTCAATGCCTGAAAACAGTTGCCTCATATATTTTGTCTTGTTTTACAGTTGTTTTTAGTGGGAGGGCAAGTTTGGTTACCAATTACTTGGTCATGACTGGAGACAGAAGTCTGCTTTATTCTTTTTAATAGCTGCATAGTATTCTAGTGTGTAGCTACATCTTAATTTATTTAACCAGTCTGCCCTGTTTAGGCTGTTTACACTCTGGTCCTTTTACAAATGATGCTGTAATATACATGTGTTATTTCTGATATGTACAAATACATCATTGTGATAAATTCCCTCCAAAATTATTGATGGGTCAAATAGTACATATTTTAGCATTTACAAAAAGGTCCATGTTCACAATATAGTATCTTTCACAACTTTGTACATTTGGATTCTATCCCTCTCAAGCCTTTTCATTCCCTATTCAAGAGAGTTCCAATAATTCAAATCACCTTCATACAGCAATTCTTGAATTTTTCAATTATTTCAGAAGTCCCTCTATATATTTTCTACCCTGATTATGTCCTCCTTATAATCCACTACCAGCAGTAAACTCAGCCTTCTAGTTTCAGGGCACCATGATTTTGTACCTTCTGGTGCATTTCCAGGTTCATGCTGCTCTTTGGGGTCACAAAAGAAACACCAGACTGCCTTCTTCAGGGAAAAATAAACAAAGACATCTCCTAAGGAAATCTATGAGGAGTTCTCTATAAATATTTTTGAGAAAAGAAAAACAAAATGTAATCCCCAGGCATACACATCCATAAACCCAGACGGAAATAAGGGAGAGGACTGCACATTAAAAAGACAATATTCTAATCTTAACTAGATAAACTTCAGTACTCCATCTAATACTTTCAGAATTAGTTTGTACTATCCAAGCACTGAATAATAATATAATTAAGACAGCACTAACTTAAAATTTCTCTGTCCTGAATGAGGGAATAATTAAGCATGTTTTGCTTCTAGCTGACAAGAAGTAATTAGCTTGCTAGTGTAAGCATGGTCTAAAAGGAGCTGTGGGTGCTTTAAAAATAATCTTTAGTAATGACAATCTGGAGAAATTTAACTTATTCAAACTCCACATCTCTATGAGGACTGACAATCACAACAACACAAACATTTAGTGAGTTGTCACTATGCGCCAAGTACCTTTGAGGACTTCATAAGCATTCTGTTATTTAATCCTCATAATGGCATAGGTAAATATCATTTTTTTTTTTTATAATTTTTTATTTATTTATTTTCCCCCCAAAGCCCCAGTAGATAGTTGTATGTCACAGCTGCACATCCTTCTAGTTGCTGTATGTGGGACGCGGCCTCAGCATGGCCGGAGAAGCGGTGCGTCGGTGCGCGCCCGGGATCTGAACCCGGGCCGCCAGCAGCGGAGCGCGCGCACCCAACCGCTAAGCCACGGGGCCAGCCCCAAGCATAGGTAAATATCATTATCCCTCTTCTATAGATGAGGAAATGAGGCTTAGAGAGGTGAAGCAACTTGCCCAAGGTCATGCAGATGGAAAGCAGCAGATCTCCATTTTTAACTCAGTTCTAACAGACTCCCAAGGCTGGGCTTTTAACCAATAACCCAGTGCTTTAAGAAGCACTGGAGATTTATAGATTATCTCCATTAGAGTTACTGGGGTAACTCATTTGTTAAAAATGAGTATTTCTAGTAAGTTACTTCCGTGGAGTGAGACCCAGGAATCTGAGTTTTTTTTACCACATTCTCACTGAATTCTGATGCACATTGAAATTTGAGAAACAGTGCACTCTGCTACTGCCTCTTAGTGCATACACTAGATGACTTGAGCACTTGGGAGTAATTTTGAAAACTTCAACAGAAGGAGAAGCTTCAACAAAGCTACTACACAGGTTGCCATCAAAAATCATAATAGTAAAAGAATTTCTGACAAACTTTTATTATCATTTCACTGTGGTAAAAATAACTTTAAAATTCCAAATTTCATTCTGCTTCTGTTCAGTCAGAAAAAGGAGAAATTAACTTGTCCTTGCCATCATTTATTCTACAAACATCCCACAGGTTAAATAGGGATTGAGTCAATGACCAGGTAACTTTGATGGAAAAAAGTGATAGCTTTTTAAGTGATAACTTAAACGCTAAATTATATAACTTTAAATTGAAACTTCTAAAGTGCAGCTCAGATTCTGCAAACTCTGTGAAAATACTTTCAAACTCTTCTAATGTTTGTATAAACTTGAGTCTGGCCCTCTGGGAAAGAGATTGACTGGCCTAATGGAAAAGAGTGTGGCTCAGAATCAGACTCCAGACCAGCCTCAGCCAGGCTCTGCTGCTTACTAGCTACACAGCTTTAGAAAAGTTACTGAACTTGCACTCTCTGTATCCATAAAAAAGGATGACAACACTTCATAGGTTATTGTTTTCTCTCATCCTCTCCTCTCCAATTACCTCCCAACCCATCCTGTGAAACCCAAGAGCTCACCACCTTCCACGAGGCTATTGAGAATAAATCCAACATGCTTCATGTTCTGTTTCCTCCAGTCATGACCAGAAGTTTAAGCCTTAAGCCCCTGTGGTTATCAATTATTACGCACGCTCACTCCCACAATGCTCTGGATGTCCCCTTGGCTGACCCTGACACCCATGCCTTCTCTACTCCCCAAAGGCTACCACTGGGTCAGAGGAACCCCCACTAGATGATCCCCCTTACATCCACACCCTCCACTCTAAAAGTCCCTCCCCCTCTTAACTACTTACCCTTTGACTCTGCTTGGGGACACCAAATTCCTTGAAACCCTTTCAAGAGAGAATTTTCTCTTTCACACTTCACCTAGCTCAGGTCACAGTCTTCCTCTCTGTTCCAACTCCTGGTATTATTAGTTCATTCAACAGATATCTCACCCCTACAACATGTAAAGCATCGTGGGTGGGGTAGGAGGAATCCTAAGTAACAAAATACGCAAAATCTCTAAATGAGGAGCTTAAATTCAAGTGGAGAAGCGCCAAACAAGTCAACAAACAGACAAACACATCATTTTAAATTGTGCTAAGAGACATCAAGGATAAAGCAGGAAGTCATGATGAGAATTTTGTGTGAGGGCAGAATACTTAATTCAGATAGAGCTATCAGTGGCATTTTAAGTGGAGCCAGCCAAGCAAAGAGTGAGGAGGTGAAGAACATTTCAGACCAAGGGGCCTCTCTGAAGACCTTTTCTTCCATGTTTCCTCAGCAAGCCATTCTGTGGTCACACCTTGGATCTTGTCACCAGCAGCACCTGAACACTTCCCAGACCACTCACTGAAACCCCCATTCTCTGACAGCTTGCTTTCCTACAGCTTGCCTGTTCAGCAGCCTCCATCCCATCCAGAGCTCCAATCCACTGCCCTATATTCTCCACGGAGGCTCTCTTTTCACTATCTTCATTTCACTCTCCAATCTGTAACCTTAATCCTGCTCTTATCTATTCCATCCCTTGACTCTCCCTCCTTCCTTCAAATTCCCCTGGCAAAATCCCAACCACTCTGCCTATTATGGGTCTGTATCTGTGCCAGTGACAATTGCCAGATACACCACAGACAGACAGAAAACACTGTAAATTCATGATCACTAATTTCACATGGATCTTCCACACTGCCCAGCAGTGCTCAATTCTGCAATAGTTCCCTCGCCCACTCTCTGATGACTTTTTAATATCTTCTCCTCTCTCTTCAACATTTCTCCCCCACTCTAGATTTTGGCTATCATGATACTCTACTGGAATGGCTTTCCCTCCTATCTTTCTCATGATTCCTTCTTAGATTCTTCTGTTACTTCCTCTTCTGATCTAAAGGTTGGAGATCGTTAAGACTAAGACATGGGCCATTTGCCCTCATTGTTCTACTTTCTTCCCAGCTGATCTCATCTATTCCTATGACTTTAAATACCATCTATATGCCAATAACTCCCAAATTTCTCTGTTTCCCAGACGACATCCTAGTTTCAAGACCACCATCCTAGCCTGAACCACCATCATCACCTGTTGATATTACTATAATAGCTCCTGATTGATTTCTCTACTAATAGTTCAATCCCCACATAGTAGCCAGAGTGGTCTTTTTGAGGTATAAGTCAGATTATGTCATTCCCTTACTTAAAATCCTTCAACAACTTCCCACGACTCTCAGAACAAAATCCTAAAACGTGGCCTCTGTCTGTTTCCTGTGGTTGCCGCAACAAATTACCAAAAACTTATTAAAACAACAGAAATTTATTCTCTCACAATTCTGGAGGCCAGAAGTCCAAAATCAAAGTGTTGGCAGCACCACACTCCCTCCAAAGGTTCTAGGGGAGATTTCACTCCTTTCCTCTTCCAGCCTCTGGTGCCTTCAGGAGCTCATTGGCTTGTGGCTCCATCACTCCAATCTCTGCCTCTGGCTTCATATGGCCTTCTCCTCCTATCTCCTCTGTGTGTCTCTTTTTATAACACTTGTCACTGGATTTAGGGCCCACCCAGATAATTCAGAATGATCTCTTCTCAAGATCCTTAACTTAATTACACCTGCAAAGAACTTTTTTTTCCAAATAAGGTCACATTTACAGGTTCCGGGGATTAGGACATGGACATATCTTTTGGAGGACCACCATTTAATCCACTATAGCCTCCAAGCCCTTGCCCAAGCTGCCTCTGCCTTCCCCTGCAGCGTCATCTCCCAAAGCTCTCTCTCTTCCTTTATTTACAGGCTCTACCCATTCTGGCCTTCTTTTATTTCCTTGATCGAGGATAAGCTCCTTCCCACCCTTGGTGTTTGCATATGATATTCTCTCTCTAGTCTTTGCCTAGCTAACTCCTCTTTCAGGTCTTGAGTTAAATATAACCTCCACAGAGAAGTGTTCTTTGGCCCCATAAACTTAAGTACGTCACCACAGTTATCATCCTCAAAGCACCCTGTTCCTTTTCTTCACAGCATTCAACTATTTTCCTGTTTCAAGTTGTACCTACACGGGATTTGTGGGTTTACTTATTAATATTTGTTTCTATCACTGGACTGTGAATTCTTCATATCATCTCCAGAAGCGCACCTGTTTTGTACACCTCTGTATGTATACCCAAGCACAGAACAGCATTTGGCATACAGAAGCATTAACTAAATAAAGGAGTACTAAATAAATAGAGTACCTCCCATTCCCCTTTGAACAGGATCAGATAAGTGCAAACAAATGGGTTAGAATGGTGTCCAGAAAGCTGAGGACACCGCTGGCCTGCAGTAGACCAGGCCAGCCTGGGAAAGTGATCAAGCTGGGCACCAAAGGAAAAGGAGTATCTGATTATTAGCAAGTTGGAAGGACTTCTCTAGTCTTCATAGACAGAACTCATCTCACCTTTTATAACAATTTCTACCACCTGTTCAAAAGGACTGAGGTTTTCCTGAAATTTTAGAAGAAACTCCAATACAAACTGATTTCCATCTGCAGCCTAATAATAAGTTGGATATATCCAACTTCCTTAATTCTGCTGAATTACACAATTACTCAAGTATTAATAATAAATACTGCTGGCCTGTTTTAAAGTCTAGTATGCACAGAGGGACATAGAAAAAGAAATTTGGGCCGGCCCCGTGGCTTAGCGGTTAAGTGCGCACGCTCCGCTGCTGGCAGCCGGGGTTCGGATCCCGGGCACGCACCGACGCACCGCTTCTCCGGCCATGCTGAGGCCGCGTCCCACATACAGCAACTAGAAGGATGTGCAGCTGTGACATACAACTACCTACTGGGGCCTTGGGGGAAAAAAATAAATAAATAAAATTAAAAAAAAAAGAAAAAGAAATCTTTTCTGGGACACACGAAATTCTCTAGCCTTTTTTGTTCCCTTGAAGTTTTTTTTTAATTGAAATATAATTCACATATCATAAATTCACACTTTTAAAGTGTGTAATTCAGTGTTTTGCCCACTGTTGCCCAAAGTTGTACAACCATTGTCACTATCTAATTTCAGAACATTCTCATCACCATCTCTACCCCCCAAAAAAACCCATCCTCATTTGCATTCTCTATTTCTCCCTCCCCCAGTCCCTGGCAACCACTAATGTACTGTCTTTACGGATTTTCCAGTCTTTTTGCACATTCATGAAACTGAAACTACAGAGAGATGAAATGATTTGCACAGGATTGCAGTCACATAGTAAGAGAGCAACATTATAACACACGTATTTATAGTAACTTTTTAAACCATATAAAAAACAAGAGATCAGTGAATATGTTTAGCTCAACTATGTACATCCTAAATGTGGCCATAAGACATCTGATGGATAAAGGAGTCCTCAGGCTGGTGACTCTCAGGAAGTGTGTCAGGCCGGGGAGAGGCGGGGGTGCAGGATGTTAGGCAGGAATCACTAAAGATGAAGAGATATGCTACTGGTGGACAGAAATTGTACTTAGGGACAGGCTGCTGCAGAGAGAAGGGTGAGGGAAGTGTAAGGCTAGGCAGTTTAAAGCGCAGACATATTTCTTTTCAGCCCAGGGTTTTGAAATTGGTGCTAACGTGCCCAGGTGCCCACTTGCTTCCTTTTATAGTATCCTTCGATCATTTCCAGTTTGTTTATGAGTAGTTAGTGCATTAATAGTGCTAACACACTTCAGAATACTTACTGGTTAATGACACAGTGCAAAATAACACAGGAAATTTGACGTTTTTTACATTCTACTGTCTGCATTTTCAAATAAGCAAAAGAATTACAAGCTTAACTTACTTCTGTTATCATCAATAAATGTGTACATAGGAACAGTAATCCCATAGACTAAAATCATCAGAATCCATTTGCAAAAATAATTAGGCATACATTTTATTTTATATGTCAATCAATATTGCAAATACCATTAACAAAAGGAAAAAAGAATGGAAACCACTCATCACACAGAAAAAAATTCATCGTTCAAAAGAGATTAATCTGAACCTCAACATTCTTTGCGCTCATTTAAAAATATTATTAAAACAGCAATTCAAAAGAACAAACAAGTCAAAACTAAGTATTTTATTAATTAAAATTGAGACCCTAAAGCAACTAAGACTACACAACTTAAAAGTAACCTCTTGTCTTCAACCTAGAAAAGTTTGATTCGCCAACATATAATAAATACTTAGGAGCCTACTACTGGGTGAGGAGACAAATTTTCTTTTATAAACAAGTTATTTTTAGTTAGAGAGATCCTGCAGATGCCTAGATTATCTTTTTTTTTTAAATGACTGCTAAAAATGCCTATTTAGATAGTCAATCTATTCATAGAATTGGACACTAAATGACATAGCGACTATTTAAAGTTGAAACTTCTTGTCTACCAAATATCTTACTAAAACTGTTATTAAGCATGTAAATTAACTTAAAAGGTCAACTCAATTGTCTACAGCAAAAGAGAGCTTTGGTACCAAGAAATTAGAAGTAGGGAATCAAAATATATTTTGTTTGTAGTTTTACAGTATGTTTTTGGAATTAAATTGGAAATGCCTATATATGAAAATGCAAAAGTCTCCTTCTTCTGATATCTACACTATTGTGAGGAATGAATAGCCTACCTATTCCGAACTATTCATATAAATAAAGCACTAACCTAAAATTTCTTCCAAAAAGATTAATGGGTCACACCCTGCAATTTAGGCAAAAGGTAAAAAAAGAATTAAGTACTTTACTTTTCAATGCTCCCTTTCTCTTTTGACGGGAAGAGCAAGATAAGAGAATAAAAATAATTCCAATAGGTACTTACAGAATATATCCATTTTAGTTCTCCCATTTCATAGGGGGCTAAGAAGAACAACAAAAATAAATAAAAAGAGAAAGGGTGATTTAAAAAAAAAAAGGGAACTGAGCAAGGGGAGAGGGCGGGTTTAGGAAAACATCTGCTGCCAATCAACCCTTTTGCAAAATTCAGAGCATTATTATAAACTCTTCTTAAATTACACCCAGGGCCATGCACACTGTACGTGGATTCTGGACAATTCTTTGATAAACTTTAAGGGTGCTAGATAACTTAGTGAAAGTTATTAACACATTTTCATTTTAAGAAGCAAAGAAGAAACAAAGTATTCAAGATACATAGCAATTTTACTTTTTGAAATGGTTATCCTAAAAAATTTTTTTTAATTCAGATTTTTCAAAGTTCCTACTCTCCAAGTCACCAAGTAGACACCAAAAAATTTTTTTACTTATGAGTACTGTGAACTAATTCTTTATGGAGCATGCATTTTTCATAAATTTAGACCAAAGTGAATTAATTAAGATTTAATTCTAAACTCAGCCTGTGATTTCTGGGTATAACATTGGAATAAAACCTGTAAAAATACTTTTTTTTTTTTTTTTAACATATGTTATTTATTATTTTTTTTTTTTACATATGTTTACTTCTCATATAATTGAGTTTGGGAAATATTTACATTCTTAGCCCAAAAGATTACTTTTAGAGTTTGAAAGATTAAAGATAGAAACAAAAATTGCTTCAACAATTATCAAAATGAAATGAATACAAACATTGACCACAACAACTTTCCACTCAACCCGAAATAAACCATGTCAGTTGAGCTCAGCTCAATTAATTTTTAAAACCATTTCTCTTTTCCACTTCAAAACTGGACTGAACAACATACCTATGTTAAAGGTGAAGAGATAAAAAGTGTTGTCAAGATGACACAGCAACTGAATCTGAGACAGGTGTAATGTACACTTATAACACTTCAGAGCTGGAAAAGATCTTTGAGATCTAGTCCAGCACCCACATTTTACAAATAAGGAAACTGAGGCCCAAACTGAGTCATTTGGTCAAATGACTTGACCAAAGTCACATTCCTAGGCTGAGCCATTCATTCATTCAGTCATTCATTCACCCACTCGCTGAAAGCCGCCTGAGTGCCAGGCTCGGGTGCTAGGTGCTGAAAACACGCTGGAAGGCGGCATTCACCATTGCCAAGGCAGTCTTTCTTCCTTGTCTTCTTAAGATAAATCCTTAAATGTCCTATTCAGCAAGAACTGCTCTAAGAGTTCCACAGCCTTTGTAGAACTGGGCCCACTTTCAGTTTCACACGTTTCAGTAAACACAGTGGAGCTGAACTTCAGAGAGCCCTCAATTGTGTTTACTTTAAGTGATTAAGCATTAACAAAGGGAAGCACAGTATTCTGAATGAGTCCCTCTCCAGTACATTCATAACTTAAGGAAGTGCAATCAGAAAACACCCTACACACACAAGCAAGTTCACAGAGGGGACAGCTTACAAAATCAGAGCCATTTGAGGTATCAGTATAGATCAGTTAAGTCCAATAGCTCAAGTTTACAAAGTGTAGAATGTAAATATCTCCCCATTCCATTCAGATGTGGATATATTTTTCTGAGATGTCTATATGTTAAAAAGACATCCAAACTCACAAACTCACGCCCTCTTCCAGTGACACATATATCTAAACCAGGCCTTTCTCCTTAACATCAACTTTCTTTGATTTCTATTTGATTAAAGGAAAATTAGAATAAAAAATAAACAAAACCTAAAATTTAATGTGCTGGCTAAAAGAAATTTAAATTCTGTGTACAATCAAAACAGCAAATAGATACAAGCGAAACAGCTCAAACTGCACATTTACAGGTTTTGTTTAAAAATGGGACGTGCAGTTAACTTACCCATCAACATAAATCATCCCACATTTTGCTTGGATTTTTACATTCTTTAATATTAAGGCTGGCACGTAAATGTTTTGTGTATTTCTATTCACAGTCAACTTCGTTAAGGAGAAGTAAGAAACCATATCGACAAGGCTCTTAAATAAAACAACCCATAAGTAAGGCGCTTTGAAATATTAAACAGCAACTCTCTCTGGGCACCCAGTTTCAGTATTCCATACCCAAACGAACCACAGCTTTTACAGAGCTCTCACAGATGACCTGTGGGTGATTTCTGATAAAATACAATCTTCCCTGAGGCTCTCTGAAGGCTCTGACTTTCCTGAAGCTATTGTCAGCTCAGGACAAAAGTACTGTTGTACTCTTCTATTTCTCAAACTTCCAGATTTGATTTTTATCTAGAGCATCACATGTTCTCATTTGAACGTTAGGTCGGCCCTCAGGTGTCCGATAAGCACTAAGACACAGTCCTGAGTGTGGATGAAAAATGGTTCCGTCTTCTTTAAAATGCCAAATAATGTTGCCTGGAATAGGGAACCCATCTTTTGGACAATTTTGCATTCCTACATGATTTTTTTGCTCAGGAACCTCCGCACATAACTCTGTCACAGAATTAAACCTTATTTCTTTGTTTGAAGTATATTCAAAGAACTGATTGCCGCCTTGACCATGGCATCCAAACAGCGAGAGGTTAGCACCTGTAGGGTTGTTGTCGGGAGAATTATAATCCAAACATTCAGAAGAGATCCCCATACTGCGAATAGCTCCGTGCCAGCCTGGCCTATCCTCTGGAACGTGTAAATTAGAAAACACATTTTTCAAATACCAGTCAAAGCTCTTGCACTTCAGCCGTTCTCGTAGCAATTTCCTTTCAGAAATATCACCGTAAGTTTCCTTCCTTGCTGGAGGGTTCCGATTGTAGAAATGCTCTTTGTAGTCGTCCATCCACACTTCTGCTGCCCGAGCAGTATTCTGCAGGAAATTGGGCCGAGCATACGGTGCCCGCTTGGGGAATACATGGCCCACGTGGGAACACGGGTGAATCTCCAATTTACCTCCACACTGCCACACCCTAAACGACAGCTCGAGGTTTTCACCTCCCCACACTTCCATCCCAGTGTCATATGTTCCAAGGTACTGGAAATATTTCTTGCTGACAGCAAACAGTCCTCCAGCCATGGTGGGCGATCTGATTGGGTCAATTCTCGATTTCCGCCTGTCCCTTTCATGTTTGGGGACAGAATGCCACTGGAACGTTAAACGCCAGTCAAACCCACCAATCATGGGCTCCCCAGTCTGCATATAGAATTCAAAAGTATTCCAATCAATGGTGTCTATAACAGGACACACAATTGCTGTTTCATCTTTCCCAATCCTTTCCAAAAGTGGTTCCAACCAACCAGAATTACACTCACAGTGACAATCCAGGAAAGTGAGGACATCCCCAGTGGCAAAAGTGGCCCCAATCAGGCGGGCCCTAACCAGCCCCTCTCGCTTATTTGTTCTAATCAAGCGGACTCGGTCAAGATTGCTGATATAAGTTTCAAGTTGCGTCTTCAAATAAACTCTGTCACTCAAGTCATCGACTAAGATGATCTCCTTCAAAAGGACTGCAGGAGAAGTTTCTAGGACACTGTGGATGGTGCGGAGCAACGTCGACCAGGCTTCATTGTAGAAAGCGATAATAACAGAAGTGGTGGGAAGTCTCCTATAGTTGAACGTCTGGGATTTACACTCATACATTCTTTTATCCTCAATGTGGCGGTGCAGGGAAATCCTGTCACTGAGGTAAATATTAATGGCATATCTCTCAATGAGCTCTTCTTGCTGCTTCAGTTCGCCCTCGTTGAGCTGGAGCTTGCTGGCTTTCCCCCACTCCCCAAGCGCATGGGCATCCGCAGGGGGCTTCTCATACAGCGGCCGAGACAAATCCTCTGCCTTTTCCCCGGGGTCCGAGAGCTGTCTTGGTGCCCGATCCCTGGCAAGGCCGGCTCCTGGGGAGGCATGGAAAGTGGAGACCGAGAGCTCCACCAGGATATAGGCCACTGTTAAAAGCGCCAGCAGCAGGCAGCTTTTGCCTGCCCAGGTCCACCTCGCGGCCATCCGGATCCTCATGGCTGGGCGCAGACGCGGTCACCGGAGTCACCACGCAGAGGCAGGGCTGCGGGACCTGCAGCTGGAGTCCCGGGCTCAGGTAGGAGCGACCGTCCGAGCAGGTCCCTCCGTTCATGCAGGCGCTCGGCTCCCTTCCAGCCACAGATGCTTCCCAGGGGCCACCTGAGACCTCCCGGTCCCCGGCCGCCAGCACAGCCCCAGCCCCTCTCCCCACTTCCTCCTGCTGCTCTCACAACTTTCCACAAACTCTCTCGCCAACACCCCACCCTCCCCGGGCGGACGACAAACCCCTCCCCTGCCCGCTCACGCCTCCTGGTGGTTGGTTCGCGCAAGTCGGCGGCCAGGCCCTGGCCTACGGGCGCCTCTGCGGGGCGGGCTGGGGGCCGGGGTGACCCCGGGCCGTGCCCCCGGGCCTCCGGCCACACACCGTCGGCGGGGCCCGCGGGCGGCACGGTTCCCGCCCGGGAGAGCGGCTGCCTCATCGCAGGAAAAACAAGAGCACAACTCACCCAGTTGTTTGCCGTTGGGGCTGAAGTCCACGGAGGTGACGGCAGCTTTGTGGCCCTTAAAGTACCGCTCCAGAACCGGGTCCTCCTGGGAAGGAAAGTCGTCGAGGTGTGAGGGCGGGTGCAGACCTCGCACCGGGGGCCCGGGGATCCACGCCGTCCCCTCCCCCGGGGGCCCGGCCCGGGGACGGCCACACGGGCGGCGGGCGGGCGCCGGCCTCCCCGCGCGCTTCCCGGCCCGGGCCCCCGGGCGGCGGGTCTGGAACGCTCGTGCCCAGGCCCGCGGGCCCAGGGCGGGGCCGGCTGCGGGACTCTTCAAGACCTCCCAGGTGATTCTGACGCAGGCGCTCCACGGGAACCCTCGGAGAATTCCGGGGCCGCGGGGCTGCCGGGCTCTGCCGGAGCTCCGGGACGCGGGGAGGAGGCCCGGCAGCCCGGCTCGGCGCTCCCGACGCCCCGGGAGCGGAGGGTGAGACGCGGGCGCCCCGGGCGAGGTGGGCTCGGGACCCGGCTGCGGACACCTGCTTCCACCTCCCGCCAGGTGCGCGCGCGGCCCCGGCCTGGCCCCGCAGCCCGCCGGACCGGCTCTGCGGTGGCGCCCCCAGCCTGTCCTTACCGGGACAGAGGCCATGAGAGGAGCGGGCGGCGCCGGGTTCCTGTTGGTGGGGGAACCGGGGAAGGAGGGGAGGGGGAAAGGGGGGAACGTGCGGCGCCCGGAACCGTCTGCCCGGAGCTGCGGCGCCTCCCGGTCACTACAACAACGGCGGCCCAGTCAAACCCCGCGCTCCAGGCGTGGCCAGCCGAGCCCCGAGGCCCCGCCGGCGCGGGAGAGAGCCAGGCCTCCGCCAGCTGGCAGGAGGGACGCCCGTGGGTCAGGTGCGACCGCACACCAAAGCCAGCGTTTACTAACACTCGCGCTGACTCCGGCTTGACGCCAAGAAGGAAGGTAGTAACCGGGATGGGAATTAGACCGACGGGAGGCAGTGGATAATGAGTCTGTGATCGATGCAATTAGAGCTCTATTACACGTTAAAGGGACAGCGCCCGCGAAATTCAGACGGACGCGGGACAGCTTGTTGTCACTGGGGAGGGAGCTTTGATTTGAAGTAGGGCAGCTTGCTGGTTATTATATGCAAAGGAACTAAACCTCTGGAGGACAGATTTGAATTTATTTAATCAGTATTTTTCACACAGTACCCTGCTTGATATGTAAATATAGATGCTGGATAAACGTGATGAATGAATGAATGTTGTGCATCCGCTTAATGTTTTTCTACTATGTGTTTCTATTTTAATCCGCTCATTTGTGTATGTGTTAGAGCAGAAAACTTATACAGCAGCATATTTAAAGTTTCTAGGAAGACTTAGAAAGAAACATACTTTTTTGTTTTGTGTAAATTATCAGGCCACATAATATCTATAGCCATTTCTATAGCAGGCTTTCTTACACATAATATCATTTGAGCCTCAGCAACACTATGAAGTTGATAGAGTTACAAAATGTTGCTAGTTTACTTTTACAAATTATAAACTTGATTCTTAGATATTTTACATATAACTGTCAAAGAACACACAGAGACAGCTCTTCCAATTCCAAGTTCATATCCTTTTCTACCCTGCCTCGAAGCATGAAGGACTCAGCTGAAAATTATATATAGAATAAAGATTCTTGGCAGCATAAGATGGCATAACAGACCACAGCTGGTAAGATACATGTTCTATGCAAATGAAAGATATACTACACACCTTAATTATAGGTTCTCTAACTAGTTGTCCAGTGATAGAATTTAGTTTTAATGAATACTATATATAGGAATTAAGCAGATAGGAAATAGCCTTAGATTGCAGTATTAGTTTAATTCAAGTGTATGTTTGTTGAATATCTGCTCTATGTTTGGCTCTGAGGGATACAAAGGTGACTGAGATATTTCCCCTGCCCTCAACAATCTAGAACTCAACAATCTGGGTTTCTGAGTCTCTCATTTTAGTGAATGATGTTGATTTAGGGACCTCATTCCCAAAGATGCTGATTCAACATATATGAGGTGGGACCCCGGGCCCTACAGATGTAACAAGTCCCTTAAATGAGTACCATAGGACTCTCAGCTGTGTGCACTGAGAAACATTGCTCTAGTCTAGGAACTAATGCATCAAGACTGTTGATACCAGCAACTTGTCAGCAAATTATGGCAGGACTCTAAGTTTTATGTTTATTCCCAATCTAGGTTTGCTTTTAAAAAGCCTGACACCGGCCCAAGGTTTGCATGTTCAGATCCCAGGCACGAACCTACACCACTCATCAAGCCGTGCTGTGGCAGCATCCCACATACAAATTAGAGGAAGTTGGGCACAGATGTTGGCTCAGGGACAATCTTCCTCAGCAAAAAGAGGAAGATGGGCAATAGATGTTAGTTCAGGGCCAATCTTCCTCAGCAAAAAAATAAAATAAAATAAATAATTAAGAAGCCTGACATACTTTAAAATAATGCTGGATGCTGCTGGGAAGGTAAAATGGTATAGCACTGTGGGAAACAGTTTGGAAGTTCCTCAAAAAGGTAACTCCTAGGTGTGTACCCAAAGTCGTTGAAAGCAGGGACTTGAATAGATACGTGTGCACCCATGTGCAGTATTATTCATAGTAGCCAAAATGTGGAAACAACTCATATGTCCAACAGATGAACTGATAAACACAATGTGATATGTACATACAATGGACTGTTAGTCATAAAAAATGAAATTTTGATAACACGCTACAACATGGATGAACCTTGCAAATCTTATGCTAAGTGAATCAGTCAGGCACAAAAGAACATATATTGTATGATTCTGCTTATATGAGATGCCTTGAATGGGTGTTGCATTCATAGAGACAGAAAGTGGAATAGAGGTTACCAGGGACTGGGGGTAAGGAAAAAGGGAGAGTTATGGCCTAATGGGATGAGTACAGAGTTTCTGTTTGAGATGATGAAGTTCTGGAAATAGATAGTGGTGATAGTTGCCAAACACTGTGAATGTACTTAATGCCAGTGAATTGTACACTTAAAAATGGTTAAAATGGTAAATTTTATATTATGCATATTTGACCACAATAAAAATAATAATAATTCTGGAAACTCTGAGGAATGACCAAGACTTCAGGATTTCTCACAGCCAAGATATGTCTAAAATTGGGTACAGCAGATTAATAGAAAAAGAAAAAGTCAGAGATGTAGAAACTAGGTCAAAAGAAAAGAGAGAGATTTTTAAGTACAGATCTTTGTCTTTTAGTAAAAAAAATTTTTGACTTTTTCCAATTATCAAATAATATAAGTTTTTACTTAGAAGAAAAAAATCACCTAGTGTCCCATCACCTAAAAGTTGACTTTTACAAATTGATCACTGCCTGTGATACGCTCGCTACATGCCAGGTACTCTTTTAAGTACCTTACAAATTTTGACATTTAATTCTCATGAGGATCTTATTGGAGAGATGCTATTATTACTACCACTTCCATTTTACAGATGAGGAAATGGCATGAAGAGGCATGAAGTCACTTGCCCCAGGCACGCAGCTAGCAAGTGTAGAGCTTTGGATTTCTGTGAGTGCCTCCAGACCGCACTCTCTTAGTCACTAAGTCATGATACCTTTTGCATGAATGCAACCATATTGTAAATATGTAAAATTCTGTATCCTAGCCAAGGTTTTAACAGTAAGTTTTACAAAAAGAAAAAAATAATATCTCCTTTATTTCCATTCCACTGTCCACATTTATTACTCCAAGCTGCTTCTCCCATGGTTCTTTTCCATATTTGATTTTTTGTGTGTGTGAGGAAACTGGCCATGAGCTAACATCCATGCTCATCTTCCTCTACTTTATATGGGATGCCTCCACGGCATGGCTTGACATGTGGTACGCAGGTCCACGCCTGGAATCTGAACCTCCGATCCCCCAGCTGGAGCATGCAAACTTAACCACTATGCCACCGGGACGGCCCCCCATATTTGATGTTATTCCTTTTTGTTATTCCTTACCTTTGCAAATAGCAAAAGCTCGGAGGTGGACATTTGGAAAGGTGGCCAAAGTTGGGGATGTTTTTTCTAACATCAAGTCTGCTTGAGTTAATTCTACTTGCTACAGTAATTTGGGACCTCCCCAAACTGCAAATTTATTAATCTGGATGGGGGCCACAATATTTCACAACATTTGGAAATCTACAAGGTATCTTTGGAGGCCAGTACTAAGTTGGGCAAACTGATCCTTGAATTAGCCCTCCTTTTCCAGATCCCCCCCAAATCAGAAATTGAATTTATCCTCTTGAGCACTATAAAGCGTTGTTTTTATTTTAGCATGAGTCATTCCTAGGTTAGTTCCCTTCAAAGGTTGAAAATTCGGATATGGCACAAAAGTGCCATCTACTGTTCGTATTGCTATGTGGCACTTGGAGTGAAAATACCTTGTAGCCTGTTTCCAGGCAGTGTAACTCTCTTCTGGATACAATTGCTCTAAAGTATAGGACAGTACTGTAACTTACAAAGAAAGTACCAGATCTGTGAATCATTAAAGCATTAACCTTTTCTTTAAGACTGTGTGAATGATTTATTTCAATCAACATTCAGTCTCCAAATCCTGTCAACTATATCCTCACAATAGATTTTTATCTTCCCATCTTTCTGTCCTGCCCCTCTTCCTTCTGCCCCTTCTGTCCTTCCCTCTTCAACAGGCCCTCTTCCTCTGCCTCCTAGAGTACTTCAGTCATCCCTAGCTTACTTTCTGACTTCAAGACTTACCTCTGTCTATCTATCTTGTGTACTGCCAACAAATACATAAGAATCACCAGGGTAGCTTGCTAAACTTACCAATTCTTGGGCCCCCGCCCCAGAGATTTCAATTTAGAAAGTCTGGTGTGACTACTAGTAATCTATATATTCTCAAACAAGCTTTCCAGGTTATTATAGTGTGCATCAGTATTTGGGAGCCATTGGGCAAATCATGCCACAGGATTTCTTTAAAATGCACTTTGTCACTGTATAGTGACTGAGTGACTCAAACCAAGTCCTATTTCATATCCCACCACACACCTCCCTCAGACCGGTGCTGAAGCCATCGCAGAGAACTGTGCACATCCACACTCTGGAGCCTTTGCTGGAACTATTCCTATAGCTGTGAATGCCTGTGCTACTTACTCTTCTCCTCCAACTTCCAACTTCCCCAGAAAGAAACTGATCTCAGGACCTGGAAAGATACTGTAATTCTGTAGATACTAATTTCTCTGAACCCATCTATCCCCCTCATAAAATATAACTTATTTCTTCCTTTGGTCCCCCATAGTTTGCTACTTAGAGTTCTTTTTGTTTGTTTGTTTTTGGCGAGGAAGATTTCCCCTGAGCTAACATCTGTGCCAATCTTCCTCTTTTTGTATGTGAGCCGCCCCCACAGCATGGCCACTGACAGACGAGTGGTGTAGGTCCACACCCAGGAACCGAACCTGGGTTGCTGAAGCGGAGTGCACTGAACTTAACCGCTAGGCCATCGGGGCTGGCCCTGCTTATCACTATTTTATGTTGCTGCGGTACATCTATGTTATGTTTGTGTCTAACAGTTCTCATTGTAGTGAAAGGTCCATAAAGACGAGGACTGTGTTGTATTCGTCTTGGTATCACTCTGCATCTACCATAGTTCCTAATACACAGTAGAAGCTCAATAAATATTTTCTGTATTGATTGAGGACCTATTGTGTGGCTGGCCAGCTCCGTATTCATTTAAAAGGCTTACAAAAGAAAGAAAATATGATCGTTCTCCTTAAACAGTTCAAAATCTAATTGGGGAGAGAAGACTCTGAGCCGTGTGAAGCAATCAGTGAAACCAGTCTACGCAAAAACTAAGTTATGTGAAGCAGTGAGTCCATAAGGACCATAGGAATGTTAGTCTGTATTGTAACCATATTATTATATTTTGATAGTGTCAAATATTCTTAAGACGTGACTGGTCTTTGGAGATGATGTTCTTGTATCAGGAAAGATTTCAAAAGAGAAGATGGGCATTTCTAAAAACTGCAACTTTTAAAAATGGATTAGACTAGATCAATGGTTCTCAAACTTTAGTGGGCCTTAGAATCACCTGAAAGACTTGTTAAAATGCAGATGGCTGGGTCGCATCCCTGAGTTTCTGTTTCAGTAGTTCTGGGGCCCAGGAATTTGCATTTATAGCAAGTTCCTTGGTATGATGCTTATGCTATCAATGAACCATTGTGCGGCAATCAGCAGACAAAATAAAAAGTAGAGGAGAAAGAGACAGAAAGTAGAATGATGTTTGCCAGGGACTGGAGGGTGGGGAGAAGGAGATGGGCAGTTACTGTTTAATGGGTACAGAGTATCAGTTTGTAAAGATAAAGTTCTGGAGATGGATGATGGTAATAGTTGCACAACAATGTGTATGTACTTAATGTCACTGAACTACACACTTATAAATGGTTAAATGGTAAATTTTGTGTTGTGTCTATTTTACCACAATTTAAAAAAAAAAAAAGTAAGAAGTTAAAGGCGAAGAAAGCACACAAATGAAAGCATCCATTCATGGGATGAATGCCAGAACGGGGGGTCCTGGCACTAATGGAGTACTGGCGGTAGGGATGTAAAGAAATTGATAGATGTGTGCAAGTGTCACATAATTAAAATGAAGGGAGGGGGCAGAAAAACTGTGAAATGCTGTCCTTGGTCCTGAACCAACAGTACTGTTGGCAAATGGTTGTTTGCTCTACCCAGAGACATTGGTAACTCCTCTTTTAGGGCTTATAGTTTAATTTTTTATTTATTTATTTATGTATTTTTTGTGTGAGGAAGATCAGCCCTATGCTAACAACTGCCAATCCTCCTCTTTTTTTGCTGAGGAAGACTGGCCCTGGGCTAACATCCGTGCCCATCTTTCTCCGTTTTATATGGGACGCCACCACAGCATAGCTTGCCTAGCAGTGCTTTGGTGCGTGCCAGGGATCCGAACCGGCGAACCCCGGGCCGCCGCAGCGGAGCATGTACACTTAACTGCTTGTGCCACCGGGCTAGCCCCAATTTTTGTTTTTTTTTTTTAAGAATGTAGCTTTTACTCTCTCAGAACAAATAAAATTGTGGTAGTAATTAACAATTTACCTAGCTGAGTCCATGTATTTAGACAGTTGTCTCAGGTTTCTACTTGTAAGAATTTGTTGCCTTTTTCCCACTAGGAAGAAAAGGTGGTATATGCCCCCCTTCCCTCTCCATCCTAATCACAAGCTTATGCTTTGGAAGGTCAGTTGATATTAAGCATCACTAGGACTTGTCAAGTGACTGTGTAAGAGGGCTGAAGAGGAAGATGGCACTGAAGATGTCTGGCAGGTCTTTGCTAAAATGTCACTCCTTGAAGAGGCTTCATAGGCTACCCTATTTACTGTAGCTCCTCCTCCCAGTCATTCCCCATCCAATTACCATGTTTTATTTTCTTCATGGGCATTTTCCAAAGAAGACATACAAATGGCCAACAGGTACATGAAAAGTGCTCAACATCACTAACCATCAGGAAAATGAAAATCAAAACCATAATGAGATACCCCCTCACACCTGTTAGAATGGCTATCAACAAGAGGACAAGAGATAATAAGTGTTGGTAAGGATATGGAGAAAGGGGAACCCTTGCACACTGTTGATGGGAATGTAAATTGGTATAGCCACTATGGAAAACAGTTTGGAGGATCCTCAAAAATTAAAAATAGAACTACCATATGATCCAGCAATCCCACTTCTGGGTATATAATGGGAGATATTGGTCAAAGAGTACAAACTTCCAGTTATAAGATGAATAAGTTGCAGGACTCTAAGGTACAGCATGGTGACTATAGCTAACAATACTGTATTGGATTCTTGAAAGTTGCTATGAGTTAGAGCTTTAATGTTCTCACCGTATCAACAGCAACAACAAAATGGTAATGATGTGAGGTAAACAATGTGTTAACTAACCTTATTGTGGTAAACATCTGCAATATATCCATGTATCAAATCATCACACTGTACACCTTGAACTTACACAATGTTGTATGTCAATTATATCTCAATAAAGCTGGGGAAAAAAGATAAATAATAATAAGTGTTAGTGAGGATATGGAGAAACTGAAACTCTGATAAGTGGATGGTGAAAATGCAAAATGTTACAGCTGCTTTATACCTAGGAGTGTAATTACTAAGTGATATGGTTAATTCTATGTTTAACTTTTTGGAAAACAGTTTGGAAGTTCCTCAAAAAGTTAATATAGAGTTACCATATCACCCAGGATTCCACTCCTGGGTATGTACCCGTGATAGTTGAACACATATGTCCACACAAAAACTTGGACACAAATGTTCATAGCAGCATTACTCAAACTAGCAAGAAGTAGAAACAACCCAAATGTCTATCAACTGATTAATGGGTAAATAAAATGTGGTACATCCATAAATGGAATATTATCTGACAATATAAAGGAATGAAGTACTGATTCATGCTACAACATGGATGAAACTTGAAAACATTATACTGAGTGAAAGAAGCCAGGCACGATATTTGATTCCATTCATATGAAATGTTCAAAATAGACAAATCCATAGAGACAGAAAGTGGATGAGTAGTTGCCAGGGACTGTGGGGAGGAAGGAATGAGGAGTGACTACTAATGAGAAAGGGGCTTCTTTTGGGGGTGATGAAATTGTTTTGGAATTAGATAATGGTGATAGTTTCACAACTTGAAGAATATACTAAAAACCACTGCTTTTTATACTTAAAATAAATTTTTTTCTTATGCACAAATAACCACTTACCTCTCACAAGAATGTAAACTCCATATCAGTCATCTCCACGGAATCAGAAGGAAAACAGTACAAAAAGGCCTAATTGATGAGTAAAGGATTCAACGATGTTGATGCTGGTGAAAAGTTAGGTACCAGTGCATTTTCAAGTCGAGTAAGTAATTGGGAAAAGAAGAGCTTGGAGAGTAGCCTGGAGATTTCCATTCACTTCCATAAAATAAATGAGTCATTCATTTTAGAATTTAGCAACACAGAAGTAATATTAGGTATTATTACCATCCACTGCCAGGCAGATAGTAAGTGTTTAATGGGAGTTAGATTTTTATCCCTCTGTCTCCTGACCCTCCTAAGGTTTGAATAAACACTCTCTTATCAGAGAAGGGAGAAAATGAAGCAGGTCAGAGGACAGCGTCATCGTGTCTTAGCTTCCCCAGCCCACGGACACCGTCTGAGTCTCATGGAGAGAGGGGACCCAAGAAGCAGCAGGGAAGCTGTTTCATGATTGAGTCTGGAGGGACACTTGGCACAGGCTGCACTGCTTGGGTATCCAGAGGCTAAATGGCAACCAGAGTGACAAAGGAAGAGGCTCTGTCCCAGGACTGTGTAGACCACACCATGGCCTTGGCACAGAGAAGACTGCAGAGACCTTACCTTGCTGGGTTGTTGTGAATTCTTCAGTTCAGATGGATAATTTAAATCAGTGGTTCTTAACTTGGGACAGTTTTTCCCCCGAGGGACATTTGGCAATGTCTAGAGACATTTCTGGTTGTCACAACTAGGGATGTGAGTGCTACTGGCATCTGGTGGGTAGAGGTCAGGGATGCTGCTAAGCGTCCTGCAATGCACAGGACAGCTTCAAATGTCAATAGTGCCGAGGTTGAGAACTTGATTTAAGTGAAAGCACTTAGCACAGGGCCTGGCACTTGTTAAATGCTCAGTAAATGTTGATTCACCCCTAGGGGCTGATCTCCTGGTGTTCATAATGTTTCAAATCATTGGCAATCCCCTAAACTTACCATGTATACCAAGTTTTCTTCTTTATAAGACATGCTTTTTTAAAAGAATCACTGTTTTACTTTTTTGAATTGGCACGAGATGTGATAATTTATACATTTTCCCCCTAAGTAGCTGTTATCAAATCATGGTGGGTGTCAGTTAATGGCATCTTAAACTCCCGAAACAATAGTATACTGTATACATTTCTAAGATTCTAGGCTTGTATTTCCTGGACTAGATCAGGAGTTCTTGAAATAGTGCTTGGAGACGTGAAAAAGTAACCTATTGTTATGTTAGCTGAGTTATTATCACCAATTACATCGTCATTAATTGACTTTTCACCTTCTGCCGCTGACAAATACTGTCGTCAACTTCTGTTCATGCTAATGTTTTCCTATGATGAACATGCAGAACAACCAAGAAACCAAAACCATCAGCTCCGGTAGAGGTCCTGGAGAGCAAGTCTTTGAATTCCTTTCTTTTAGAGATGAGAAACCAGAGGTCCAGGAAGGCTCATTGACTTGCCCAACTCCATTCAGCTAGACAGTGGCAGAGTCAAGCCTTCCAGTTGATGCTCCAGAATTCCAGTTCAGGGCTGCCCTTCAGATAACCACAAATGTGTAATCTTTATTCAAGATGAGCTCAGCAAGAAGTTACTACTTTTTATTCATCTTGTGTGACTTAGTGACATTCTCTACATAGAACATAATTTTGGTCCTCAGGCTATATTGATATATTCATTCCACAAACATTTTTGGGCATACTGCTAAGAGCCAGGCAGTACATTAGGTATTAGATATACAAAGATAAGTAAAAATGGGTACGAGGGTAGAAAATTCACTTACTTTCTAGGCTTAAGCAGACAACAAAAATGACTGAAGCAGACTGTGTTGTAGGGTTACCAGATTCAATGCAAGGTGCCCTAACTGAATTGCATGGGACATACTTACAGTAAAAACAATAAAATAAATAAAATTGCTGTTTATCTCAACTTCAACTTTAAAGTAGACATCTTGTGTTTTTGTTTGCTAAATCCAGCAACTCTAGCTGCATGGGAATTGGGAGAACTGAGAGAGTATGCCTCATCTCAAGGGGCCAGCTGCTACTGTCTCAGGAAGTGTTGCCACGAGGAATGCAGCCTCAGTGTCACCAAACCAGAGAAATTATCATAAGCTGGAAATCCAGAATTTTAGTTAAAATTTACCTAATTTTAAAAGTTGTAAACTGATTTGGAAAATTTTTAAAGACTGTGTGGGCCAGGGGCCAGCCCCGTGGCTTAGCAGTTGTGTGCGCGCACTCCGTTGCTGGTGGCCCGGGTGCAGATCCCGGGCGCACACCAACGCACCGCTTGTCTGGCCATGCTGAGGCTGCGTCCCACATACAGCAACTAGAAGGATGTGCAGCTATGACATGCAACTATCTACTGGGGCTTTGGGGGAAAAAAATAAAATTAATAAAATTAAAAAAAAAAAAAAAAAGACTATGTGGGCCAAAAAAAATTATGTCTGTGGATTGTGATGGTGTTTAAGGGAGTCCCAAGTAAGACCTCTCTTTCTCACCCAAATGGAGAACCATTTGAGCCCTACAGGTTTCAGACAGACAAGTCAAAATGTCAGCTTTGATACTGTAACAAGAAAGGATTTGGCTTAGGTGTACAACCTAATAGGCTTGCTAGCAGGCTCTTGAATTGAACTAACTCTCCTTTCCCCGCAATCCAGGCCTTCACCCCAGCAAAGTTCACCCTACAGCCAAGAGAGCAAACCAGAATATTCCATGTTTGCAGACAGACAGATGTGAAGAGAGGAGAGCAGCACAGGCTGAGCTGAATGTGCCACACCCCTTCTTCCCAACTCTCCCATGGGAGGACCAGGAAAGCAAAAGTGGGGAGGCTGGGAGTGTTCCTCCAGGGCAGTGCCTCCTTATGTGGAAACATGAGCTGGAGATAAGTTCCCCCGGTCCCCCAACTAGTTGGATTTGGTCCCTGAGTCTCCAGTTTTGTTCACTTGACTTGGTCTCTGACTTGCAAAGTTTATAGTTCAGTAGAGGAATGGATGTAATCAATTACATCCATGTGCTGCTGGTACTTTAATGAACATCTATACAGCATCCATCTCTACAGCGGTGAATTCCACCTGGCGTAAGGTGTGTATTTGGGTTAGGATGTTACAGAAGGGCACTTCCTGCCCTTTCTGTCTCAATTTCTGCTGAGGCCTCAAGACAATAGGTGGTAAGTACTCTACATTCTAGTGGGAAAGGCTGGGACACCTATGCAGGACTTGCAAGGAGGGGACAATAAAGCAGATTTCTGACTCGCAGTAAATATTCCATCTCAAGGCTGAGTTTGGAAACGAGAATTTTCTTGGAGAGTGTGTTTGTGTCTCAGCCCAGCTTCCCACGCCTATGGGGAAAGGGTAGGGGCCATCTCTCCCTCCCTGCAGCCTGCTGAGAGGAGATTAGACTATCTTCCAGATATGTAACTCTTGGGGTTTGCTGAGCACAGTGACTGCGATGTGACACATGAAACCAAATGGCAGGAGGTTGTGGTTGGCTGGCTGCTCTGAGGGCAGAGACCAGACTGCCTTGGGAGCAGAGCGTTTTCCCACTGAGGATGGGGACAAGGATGCATGTGTCTCTCCAGGACCAGATGTGAGCTGTGTGGGAGAGAAAGAGAGCAAGACTGCAGCCTAAGGGCACCTGAAGAGATGCCCAATAAGAGGATGGACTGCTGGAGTCCCAGGAGCTGGGGAGCAAATGAAAATAACAGAGAAATGCACTGCCCACATCATAGGGAGTACAGCTGAATGTTCTCAGTGAGGTCCTCAGAGAGCCCACAGAAGTGCCCATGAGAACAGTTCTCTCTGGGCTCAAAACCAGGGAGAGTTGGTTTTAAACATTTAAAGAGCAAGAACCGTCACCATATTACTTTGGAGTGTCCATACAAATAAGATCTTCCTTGTTTCATATCTCTCCTTGTTCCTCTGCCTCAACACACGAGGAGCCAGACTTCTTAGTGGAAAGCAGGGGGAAATGGAGAAAAAAATCCACCATTCCTGGGGCGTTAGATGGGGAAATAGAAACATTCCCCTGCCCCACCCAATACCCACTACGGCTTCTAGGGGTTGGAGTTGGGGGAGGGGAGAAGCTTTAATATTGAATGAATTTCAGAGGTTTAAGTATTACATAGAGATGGATATTTTAATTACTAAAATAAAACCATTTTATCATTAGAGGTGACTGGAAGATATTTTATTGTCTGTAAAAGAACAGATAAGGCACAGGGTCTTCCCTCCCCCTTGCATCCCACCAAGATTTCAACCCCGGGGCAGGGGAAGAAGTAGGTTTGAATAGGCAGAAGAAGAAAAGAATTAAGTTGTTTTCTAATCACACCCTATGAATCTTGCTTTTTTGCTAACACAAATGCTACAGATATTTTTAGTTTTTATAACTGAAAACCCATCTCAAACTAGCTTGCATAACAGATTGGGCACAGTTTGATCAAGACCACACCTCTGTTACCCAGTGGTTCTCTTGACTCTGCCCTCCCTCCATGCTGGCTTCTCCTTCAGAATCCTATTCTTATTGGTTAGAAGATGGCCGCCAGCAGCAGGTGTAACTACATGCTCCCTGTTCACTTCTGAGGGAGAGAACATGGCTTCCTGAAACCGAAGAACAAAGCTCCTCGGTTTCCTGCTGAGTAGAACACCTGTGAAGAAATCCCTACGGCCCGGGAAATGTCATGTATAGGCTGGATGAGGCCCGTATTAATTAATCTAGTCAATGGAACATAATTAACCTACGCAGGATCCTCCACAGACACTACAGAAGAAGGTAAATCCACCAAAATGCAATGCTGTTACCCAATAGGATGGAAATGCTCTGGATGCTGGTGAGATGGGGGGAAAATGTGCACCCCAAGAGATCAGGGAGAGACTGAATAGAAGACATGGCCATTGAGCCCTGGCCTTTAAAGAGGGAAAGGGGTTGGGATTGGGTAGGGGCCAGGGTGGAGGGTGGATTGTAAAGGAGTTGCACGTGGAGTATGTAAGGGCACTGCAGAGGGATGAATTAATGTGCGGATCCAGGGCACTAAGCAGCATGATGGTATTAACCGGAACTGTTAAGTAGCTGGTTGGTTGGAGCACAGGGTCCCAGGGAGGTGAGCAGGGAGATGAGAGTGTCAAGCCAAGGAATTTGGACACAGTATGAGTAGAATCCGGCAGGAGCCGCATGACACACTCAAATAGGGTAATTGAGGAGAGGTTAATAAAAGGATTGTTTCAAAGGGGTCGGCAGGAGTCAGGGAAACAACTGAGACGGTGCTGTGTCATGGGGCTAGCTGGCAACGGCAGAGAGCCATTTTCATCCCTAGGTCTGAAGGGGGAACGTGGGGAGCCAACACCAAGAGACCAGAGGTCTTAGAGTCTGCGTGTTAGGACCTGGGGCCGTTCGTGGAAGAGCGTTGTCTGCTCTTAGCAACCTGGCTGGGAGGGGTTTGGGGAAATAACACCCCAATCTCTCTCCTCTTCCTCAATGCTGGTGATTTCCATTGGTTAAAATGAACTGGAAGTCAGTGGGCAAGAGAGCCCATGGATGCAGCCTATACAGGTCAGCATCCTGGAATGCAGTGGAGAGTAGATCCAGAGGGACACCCAGAAAACACCCAGCGCGGAAGGAGGGGCTTGGAACAAACAGAAAATATAAAACATTCTCTGGGTCCAGGGACGTCATTGAAGGTTTCAGAGTTAGGAGCACCACTGGCCGCTAGAGGGAGCTCAAGGATTTCTCTCCTTCCACTCACTCTGAACGAGAGGAAACGTTAAGAGAGGCTAAATATTGTCAACTCTGCGGAAAGAGCCCTCCACTAGGGGATGGAACTAGGACGTGTAAAGGGAGTGCTCCTGGAATGGGAAATTTCCACTTTGTACTTAGATTTACTACATTTGAATTGATTTGTAATAATAACAATTAAAATAATCAAAGCTAACACTAAGTATTCACTGTGTGCCCAGTTCTTGACTCTCGTTTACTACAACTCTTTGAGGTAAATACCACTGTAATTCACATTTTATAGATGAGGAGACTGATAGAGCCTGAATTTGAACCCACATTTCGTGGGACCACTCTCTGCTCGTTTTTTCTCCCATGCTGCTGGTTTAGTCAGTGGATCAAAGCTTGCCCTTGCTTAGAAGGCCTAAGAAAACCAGGGCAAGTTCCAGGGAAAAGGAGACCTGAGAAGAGAGAAAACTTTCTGTGTAGGATTTGTCTTCATTCAACAATTGTAAGCATATATTTAATAGGCACTGGCTACCTGCCAAGCTCTGAGCCAGGCGCCAGGGATACGCAGGTGAACAAGATGAGAGGCACTGTAGGGCAAGGCCTGAGAGCCTGACTGAGCAGATTTGAGTCCCGAGTCTACTACTTGCTACCTGTGTGACCCATGGCAAGTCACTTAAGTCACTTAACTCTCTCTTTCCTGGTTCCTAAAATATAAGTAATGAATAAATACAAAGCACTTAGAATAATGTAGGGGGGGCCAGCCCCGTGGCGTAGTGGTCTGCTGCTGGTGGCCGGGGTTCGGATCCCGGGCGTGCACTGTCACACTGCTTGTCAGGCCATGGTGTGGCAGCGTCCCACATAAAGTGGAGGAAGATCGGCACAGATGTTAGCTCAGGGCCAGTCTTCCTCAGCAAAAAGAGGAGGATTGCGTGGATTTTAGCTCAGGGCTGATCTTCCTCACAAACAAACAAACAAAAAGAATAATGCAGGGCATGTTGTTAATGTTACAAGGGTATGAGCTGCTATTCTTGCAACACACTGTTGCCCTTTGAAGCTTTTACAGTAAATGGAGAGACACAGAGAGACAAGATCAGGTTCTTTGTCAAGTGCAAAGGAACCAAAAAGGCCACCCTGCCTGCTACTTTGGCAAGGTTCAAGGTTATAAGGCAAAAGGAGTTCTAGAGGCTCTACTTGGTCCAGCTTAGCTTTTGGGTTTGGGGTCAAAGTCCTAATTCAGAGGTGACAGACATGTTCTTGTCTGGCATTCTAATTCTGATCAGCTGATCCTGGCTGCCTGAACCACTGTGTGAAGAGGCATTCTCAGACTGCATATACAGTTAATGAGGAAGAACGCCATGAGAGATAAGTGATGTCTGCCGTTGATAGAGGATTGAGAGGGGGCAGCACATGGTTCTAGAACAGTGTTCTTTTGCCTGGAATGTCCCTTGAGCAGGGCATCTGGGCAGGACTCAGAAGTCCTGATTATAGTCACAGATTAGGGTAACCAACCTTGTCCAGGACAGTCTCAATTTTACTACTGAAGTCCTGCATCCCAGGAAACCCCTCAGTCTCGGTGACAACCCATTTAGCTTCACAAGCTTTTTGTACCTGACAACACCTTTTTTGAAAAAAAATAATGTCATGAATTCTGAGCAGTAGAGATTATGTTTTTATTTTGGCCAATTTCAGCCTGTGAAAATGCACTGTATTCTGGCCGATTGTAACGTGCCAGCCCTACATCCTCACATTTCCCCTGCCTCGCCACAGCTGACCACACAGCTCTCTCCTTTCTCAGCAATTTTTCTGCTGTATTCATTGAAGTCTTAGCAGGAAACAGATGGCACCCTCTGAAGGGTTTAACTGAAAAGCATTTCATGCAGGGATTATTTACAGAGGCGTGGGCAGGGTTTACGGAACCAACAAGATCTGGGGAGACACCCAGGGATTAGCGCTCACCCCCGAGGCCTGCAGGGCCAAGAGGAGGGGATGCTCTGCCCAGCCTGGGGAGAGCTGGAGCCTCTGCCTGAGCTGTGCGGAGGCTGGGAGGAGGGAGGAGTACAAATCCTGCCCTCACGCTCCTCCTGCCCTGGGGCCTCTGCCAGTGCCTCTTTGCCAGAGGGCAACGAAAAGCAAGTAAAGGGACTGAGTTAGTAGCCGTCAGCATCCCAGGCCAAAGAGCAGGGCAAGAAAGAGCAGAGATCTAGATAACCAGCTCAGGCCACCCTGTTGTCACGCAGCTTCCATTCTAGCCCTTTACTAACTAGCTGAAGAATCTCCGGTCCCCAACGCAGGGAAAACTAGAAGTCTCAGCACCGAGGGGTGACAGAGCTCAGTCCCACTCCTTCCTGGAACCTAAACTGTCATGGCACCTACCACCTGGATGCGAAGCAGCAAGGAAACGGAGAAAGAGAAGCAATTACAATAAAATGTAGCTGCTGCAGCCCTGCATGGGAGCAGATCTAATCTGATAATCCTGCCTTTCTTCTTCCACCACTCATACCATGAGTCCCTAACTCTCCATGAGCACCTTGGCAGTGAAGGTGTTCCTGATGGCGTGAGCCAAACCTTCATCCCCACAGGACCCAGGTGCCTAGTGGTTCTGTCTTTATCTAGTTGCTGCTGCTTCCCATTGACCATTACTATTGAACTTGGGAGTGCAATAAATCCCATGGGCTCCAGACACAGTGTTGTCCCCATTTTGTAGCAACAATCCAATTTCTCCCTGATAAGCAGAATCAATCACAGTGGCCCATACAAACATCCAATTCTCTGCTCTGGATTAGTGGTGTGAACAGCCTGAAATGGCCAGGGGGCATTCTCAGTGTGGTCTAGTGGAAATATTCCTCTCTGTCTGGCACAAGGACCTCAAACTCATTAGATACAATGTTTCCGGGAGAGGAAGAAAATCTTCTCAAAGCAAGTTATTAAGTGTAACATTGAGAAAAGCCACTTCTACCTCCACTCCCGCGTTCCCAGAGCCATATATCCAACACCCTGTATTGACCACTGATCCAACTCCAACCTCACAAAATGTTGTCTGCCCTCCAGCTCCATAACTGAGCCTTCAATAGGTCATTCCATCATTCCATCAAGCCAGGTGCTTCTAGGTGATGTAAGAACAATGGATTTCAGGATGTGAGCCCCATACCCCAGTTATTTCACTGTAAATGAGCTCTGTAGTCAGAGGCAATGATGTGTATGATACCATGGGGTGAATAAGCCAGTCTATCAACCACGTAAAGGTAGTGCTGGCAGAAGCATCATAGGCAGGAAAGAGAAACCACTCTCCAGAATATACAACTGTTTCCATGAAGACAAATTCCTGCCCCTTCCAAAATGGAGTGGTCCAAAATAATCAACCTGGATGGCTTGTGCCCCCAGGAAATGATGCCAACTAAGGGTTCAGTGTTGGCTTCTATTTTAGAAAGCTGAGCACTCAGCAGCAGCAGTGGCCAGATCAACGATGGTGAGAGGAAGTCCATGTTTCTGTTCCCACATATTGCATCTATCTCTGTTCCCACAGCCACTTGGTACATGGGCTGTTTGCACAAGCATGGAGATGGCCAGGGAAGGAGGCTCACTGACAAACGAGGCCATCTCGGCCACCTCCTTATTTAAACTTCTATGCAGTAGATGTCCTCTGTGGGGCATTTACATGTGGCTCACATAGCTTCAAAGACTATCGCCATTCTTAGAGTTCATCATACAATTTTCCTTCAGTTGATCTTGGCACCGATCTTCCAATCATATTTAAAAATGACCAAGTCCCTGATAAGTTAACCAACCCATTCGCCAGTACCCATGAATCAGTGTATTTCAGGAAAAGTCAGGTTATCTCTTTTTCCAGATCAAGAGGCCAACCAGATGTAGTGCCCCAAGTTCTGTCTACTGGAAGATCTCCTTGTGGCTCACAGAGCCACCCCAAACAGATACATCCTTAAGCCAGGCAGTGTCCCCCGTCTTCTCATTGGTTGGTCATAGGGAATTCCCTGTGAGGCCAAAGGTACGGTTTGAGAGAAAGACGGGAAGCAGCAGGAAGTCTGAGTCATCTGCTTCTGCAGGGAAGAAAAGTGCTGAGAACAGAACAGGGATGTGAAGGGATAAGGAATAGCAGCTCACCCACACATGCACAAGTTCCTTACCCTTCAGTTTCAACGGAATGATTCTTCAGCAAGCTTCTTCTTACTGTATGTGAGAAAATCCTCACAGATATAATAGCGTTGATACTACAAGCCAATAAAGCAATAAAGGAATCATATCTTAGCACTCAACATATATTCCTGACAAATAATGTATGTCACAGTCCTTCCTAAATGTCCATGAGGTAACAGTAGATTCATCCAATATGTATGTTTGGATTGATTTTTGTCAGAAAGTCTCTCTTGAAATGTGAGCTTCTGATAAATTCCTTATGTTTGTGCTTTTTAAAACAAGCTCCATTTTTATATTTTCTTGGTCAGTGAGGGGGAAAATCAGATCAATTCTATAAGATTCATTCTATACAAGCATTATTGAAACTGTTGAAATCCCAAGATGGAGGGCTGGCCTGGTGGTGTAGCGGCTAGGTTCGCACGTTCTGCTTCAGTGGCCCGGGGTTTGCTGGTTCAGATCTTGGGTGCAGATCTACTCATCGCTCATCAAGCAATGCTGAGGCTGCAACCCACATAGAAGAGCTACAACTCTACAACTATGATATACAACTATGTACTGGGGCTTTGGGGAGAAAAAAAGAAAAAGAGGAAGATTAGCAACAGGTGTTAGCTCAGGGCCAGTCTTCCTCAAAAAAAAAGAAATCCCAAGATGGAATAATAAAATAGGCTTAAACTAACCTATGATATTAGAAGTTAGGAAGGGAAGCACATGGGATGGGGCAGGGGGTATCTAGGGGCGGGTGATGTTATGTTTCCTCCTCTATGTGTTGGTTACATGGGAGACTTCATTTCATGAAATTACAACAAGCTGTGTGCTTATGATAAATGTTCTATTCTCTATGCATATTATACTTCAGTAAGAATAAAAAAATGAAATGTGTTTTATATAATGATGACATTCTTGCAAAAGTTTCCATGAACTACAAACTAGATTAGAAAATTTTCTGAAATGCTGCACAATTAGTGTGTTCTTCAGCTAAATTATCAGCCCATCAAAATCACTTATTGAAGGCCTAGAATGCAAGGAATTGAATCAGATAGAGCCTATAGTCTTGTGGGGAGGGGCACAGATCTACACAGAAACAATTAATTCACAAAACAAATATTTATTGCGCCTCTACTACATACCAGACACTAGTCTAGACACCTGAGATTACACGAGTGAGTGAAGCAGACAGAACATCTGTCCTTGTGGAATCGATGCCCGGTGAGAGGAGACGGCCAGCCAGTTAACAACAAATAGTAAGTAAATTGCATGATATGTTAGAAGGTGATAAGGGCTACTCAAGAAAATCCAGCAGGGTAAGGGAGATGGGGAGTGTTGTGCGAGGAAGTTTGCAATTTTAAATTGGGTGTTCAAGTAGGCGTCACTAAGAAGGTGATCCTTAAGCAACGATGTGAAGGAGAAGCTATTAGCAGTGTGTATAGAGTGAAGTGTGTGGATGGGGGAAGAGACAGGCAAGGGGGACAGTGAGGCAGGAGAGGACCTGATGAGTTCAAGCCAAAACAGCCAGTGTGATTAGGATGCGTGAGCAAAGGGGAAAGGAGTAGATGTGAGGTCAGGGAATTAATGCGAGGAAAGAGAATTGAAGGCTGTTGCAAGATTTTGGTTTTTACTTTCAATGAAATGGGGCACGTTGCAAGGATTTGAGTAAGGGAGTGGCATGAGCTGACTTCCATTTTGAAAGATTCTGGCTGCCGTTTTGATAATGGACTGCAGGGGAGGAAGGATAGGAGCAGGGAGACCAGTCAAGAGGCTGTTGCAATAATCCAGGTGAAAAATGATAGTGGCTTGACCAGGCTGGTAGCAGTGGATGTGTAAATAATTGTCAGAGTTTGGATATATTTTGAATATTGAGCCTATAAGATTTGTTGAAGGATTGGATATGAGATTTGAGAAAAAAGAGAAGTCAAGCATGATTTTGAGGTTTGGGGCCTGAACAAGAGTGAAGCTGTCATCAACTCAGATGAGGAAGACTGTGGGTAGAGCGGGACTCGGGAGGAAAATTACAAGTCCAGTGTTGGGCACATTAGGTTTGAGATGTCTATTACTCATCCTAATGGAGAGGTCAAGTAGACAGCAGGATAAATGTGTGGATGCCAATGTAAATTTCAGGTCAATAGGCATAGAGATTATGTTTACAAGACTGGAATAAATAACTAAGAAGAGAGCATAAAATAGAGAAGAGAAACAAGGCCTGGAGCACTCCAAGAGAAGGACCTAGCAACAGAGAAAGAAGGAACAGCCAGTTCTGTCCTAGGGTATTCTAAGCCCCTGACAGGACTGGTTGACTTAATACCACTTGCCACTGTAATAATTACCTCCCAGGAAAATAAGTCCAAGGACATTTTTCCAGTTTCTATGCCAAGCCATGATCATGAGTAATCGCATAGTACCTGGCACATAGCTTCCTAAATATTGCAAATTGTTGAATGAATTATTTCAGGGCTCTGGGGACAGGCCAAAATCTCTTGAGGCTTGAGCTCTTATTAGAGAGACCTGGTCTTCTAAATACATTTAGACTTCCTCCCCTTTGTACCCTCCAGGCACATTGGGGATCAGATGGGTCAAGGTGGTTCCTACTTTGGACTTGGCTAGATGTCTGTAGGCTAGTCCGTGAAAAGCATCTGTTCTTCCACCCTGGTCAATTCTATCTGATCAATTCTTTTTGGTCCTTAAACATCTACCTGCTGCAACCAAGCATTCTTCTGCCCCAGAGCCTCTGTCTTGCTGATCCCTCAGTCTGGACCATCTCCCCTTTAAAGAGCTTACTGCTTCCCTTCACTGAAGCCTCTGCTTAATGTCACCTCTTCAGAGAAGCCTATTATCATCATTGGACCTCAAACTGCACTAGTCTCTTCCACTTTCTTTTTATACCACCCACTATTACCTGCCATTATATTTACTTGTTTGATTGGTGCTATGGCCTGAGTTGTATCTTCCTAAAATTTGTATGGTGAAGCCCTAACACCCAGCGTGCTAAATTTAGATTGAAGAAGTAATTAAGGTTAAATGAGGTCTTAAGAGTAGAGCCCTGATCCGATAGGATGAGTGTCCTTATAAGAAGAGATACCAGAGAGCACTCTCTCTCTGTCTGCCACGTGAGGACACAGCGAGAAAGTGGCCATAAGCAAACCAGGAAGAGCCCTCACTAGAAACCAATCCATCAACACCTTGATCTTGGACTTCTAGACTTCAGAACCATGAGAAATAAATTTCTGTTGTTTAAGCCCTCCCAGTCTATGGTATTTTGTTATGGCAGCCTGAACTGAATAAGACAATGGTTACCGTCTGCCTCTTCCACTAAAACAGTCTCCTTAAAGCACGAAATTTCTTCTGTTCTTTTTCTATCCCAGTGTACAGATCTAGAACACAGCCTCGCCCATAACAGGCAACTTATTAAATGTTGATGAATGAATCAACTCTCTCAGATCTGGTCAAGATACCACTTAATTAAGTAATTGTATGGATTACCCCCATGTGGAAGGATTGATGCTCAGCATGAGTAAAAGTGAAGAGAACGTGACCCCAGGCCCACGAAAAGCCTGCCATCTGGCTGCTCTGGGTTAGGCTGCTCTGTTAGGCTGATAGCAGTTCTCTTCCCCAAACTCCAAATTCTGTTTCCCTCCAGGCTCCTGAGAGGAGGGACAGTGCTTTGGGTAATAACAGCCCTCGTTTTAGCAGAAGTTCCAGGGTGTTTTCCATGAGAGTCATCTCTGGGCAAACAGAGCAGGTTTTTAAAGTAAATTTGGCTTCTCATTTAGGGTAAATAGTCTGTATTTTTTGTCTTGTAAATTGTACCCAGCTATCGTTTATTGAACCTCGGCCCTTGAGAGGAGGAAATTGTGTTACTGACCAAATCAGTTACAGGATGGGAGTCCATTATAAAGAGACTCGTAGGAAAGAGTTTGGAGAAAAAGCCTTGTCTCCTGGTTCAGGAGACTCCCAATTCAGGATCGATATCCTTGGTTCAACTCTGACTTTGAAAAATCCTCAAAGTACATACACACACACTAGAATTAATGTATTCAGACTGAAACCAGCTAACAGAGTGGCGAGTTGTGTAGAGCTTCATCTTTATTGTGACCTAACTCCATGGACAACGTGGACATGGGAGCCAAAACTAGCTATTTGTGAAGGAATAGGTAGTGATATTATGGATACCCAAGGCTATAAAAGAACAAAAATAAGAAGATAAGCAGTAAGAAAAGCTTTCAGAGTCTCACAGCGCAGTCCCCTGTGAGGAGGTAGAAGGGTTTTATTTCTGTCTGCAGCGTGGGCTCAGGCAAACCCAAGTCTTGCTCTTTGTGGTGGGCTTATGAGCAGGGTAAATGGAAAAAGGGAAATTCCTGGCAAGGCCTGGCTTGGAGATGGTACAAAAAAACCTCAGTAAGTATAGTGTATTTCCTTCTTTCCTGAATCCATACTAACTTGCCCAGTAAAACTTTCTTTAGTCCTTTACTGATTCCAAAACTTATTTTAATTCTTGCCTTTCACTTCTTATTTCCTTTCCCACAGATGGTACTGGGTAAAATATAAGCCTGTAAAAGTAAAGCTTAAAAGACTTTCTTTTCTTTTTTTGGCTTTAAAATATTTCCCATGATTACACGATAGTCTCACCTCACCCACCCACACTAACGTTCTCCCTCTTCCTAGCATTAATAGGTCTAAACGTTCGGTTAGGCAGGAAGTTTAGAATAAGGAACTTCATCCACCATTCTCTGGCCTCTTGAAGGAGTTTTTAAAAATATTGAAGAGTTTTGATTCTAGGTACAACAGAGTAAGCACATTCATTCCACCCTGTCCCTCCCACTGAATATAAAACTGGACAGAATACGTGGGGCATCTGAGGACTCTGAAAGTAAATAGCAGCAAGCAGATTGGTGAGTTTATCGCTTTTTCCCCTCTGACATCCCTTGAAATGAGCTCAGTGCTACCTGAAGCCCAAAGTGGGCATTGAGACATAGACAGAGAGAGCCCAGGGGAGGTCCTCTAATTCTGGTTCAACGATTGGGAAAGGGAACTTCTAACACTCAGAGACTGGAGGAAACCATTATTTTAATTATTTTTCTCTTTTCTCCATTCCCTCATTCACTTTAGTCTCCAAGAAGTATGGCGGTGGTGGTAGTAACAGGAGCGTGCAGGAGCCAAAACTCTGAGAAAGGAGACACTCCTCTCCAGTTGGAGGGGCTGTTGTCCCAAGGGAATGAGGCAAACTCCTGAGGCTTTGTCTGTCTCTGTGTTCGTTCTCTCCTCGCTTGGCCTTAGATGTGTGTGTTAGCTGCAGGCAGTGCACGACAGACTAGGGCTACCAAAACCACAGCTGTCTGGCCGGAAGACTGTAAGATGAGCCCCAGGAAACCAGAAGGTACCAAGGAGATCACTGAGAGAAAGGAGTTCAGGATTGCAACTCCTTAAAGTTGGTTATGAACGCCTGGGCTCACCCCTGATTTGCACATGCGTGAATCTGACCCTACGCTACATGGACATCCAGAACTGAACCACTGCCCAGATCCTTGAGTGGAAACTGGGTGGCACATACATGGGACAGATCTGAATAGGACTGCAAAGGCTTAAAAAACTGGACTGACATTGGTATCATAACTCACAGACAGCTGGTTGGAGCTTACAACTTGAACCCAACTGTGTTAATTGTCTGCTAAAACAAAAATATCAACATTTTTTGTAGGATTTACCCAGAACCTCATAACATACAATCCAATTGTCTAGATTACAATCCAAAAGGATGCAGCATAAAAAGAACCAGGAAGATCATGACTCATTTGGGAAATGAGATGCCAACACCAAGATGACATAGGTGTTGGAGTTATCAGACAAAGATTTACTAGTGGGACTATTGTAATAATGGTCCACCAATTAAGGAAGTAAACTCTTATATAAATGGAATAATAGACTGCCTCACCCAAAAATAGAATATATAAAGCAGAACAATTTGAAAATGTTATAACTGAAAAATATAACAACTTAAAAATAAAACTCATTGGATAGGCTCAACAGCAAAAGAAGTTAACAAAGAAAAAAGTAAACTTGAAGATAGATCAATAGAAATTATCCAATTTGAACAACAGCAACAAAAAAGATTGAAAAAAATGAACAGAGATTCAGGGGCCTGTAGAACAATACCAGTCTACCATTTGTATCATCAGAGTCTCAGAAGGACAGGAAAAAAGTGTGGTGCAGAAAAAATATTAGAAGAAATAATAGCTGAAAACTTTCCAAATTTGGCAAAAGGAATAAACTTACATATTTGAGAAGCTTAGCAACTCCCCCAAAAGATAACCCCCAAGAAATCCATTCCCAGACACCTTGTAATCTAATTGCAAAAAAATAGACAAAGAAAAAATATGGAAAGAAACCACAGAAAAACAACACATCGCTTATAGAGAAACAGTGATTTGAATGACTATAGATATCTCACCAGAAATCATGGAAGAGAAAATGGAACAACATTTTTAAAGTGCTGAAGGAAAAGAACTGTCAACCCAGAATTCTAAAACCAGTGAAAATGTTCTTCAGGAATTAAGGGGGAAAGGATGTTCTCAGATGAAGAAAAACTAAGAGAATTCCCTGACAGCAGGCCTGTTCTAAAAGAACAGCTAAAGGGAATTCTTCAGATGGAAGTGAAAGGATACTTGAAGGAAACTTATAACATCAGTAACGAAGGAAGAGCAAGAGACATGGTAAATATCTTGGAAAATATACTCTTCTTTTATTGAATATTTTAAAATATCCTTGATGGTTGAAATCAAAAAGTATAACATTGATGGAGTTTTGTATGTAGTTTCCCTACAACACAAAGCAGGGAGGGGAAAGAGATCTATATGGTGAAAAGCTTTCAGGTGGTAAAATATTGATTCCTAGTAAATTTTGAAAAGTTAAGTGTGTGCACTGAAATTTATGGGATTCAGCAAAAGCATTGCGTAGAGGGAAATTTATGGCACTAAATATTTATATTAGAAAAGAAGAAAGGTTTCAAACCTATCATCTAAATTCCCAATTTAGGAAACTGGAGAAAAGAAGAGGAAAATAAGCCCAAAGCAATCAGAAGGAAGAATGTATTAAAGATAAGAGCACATATAAATAAAATTGAAAACAGAAAAACAATAGAAAAGTCAAGGAAACCAAAATCGGGTTCTTTAAAAATATTCACACACACACACACACACACACACACACATACCCACACACACACAAGACTGAAAAAAGACGCAAGTTACCGTTATCAAGTGTGAAAAGGGATTGCACTACAGACCCTGCAGACATTAAAAGGATAATAAGGGAATACTATGAGAAACTCTACATATACAAATTTGGCAACTTATAAAAGTGGACCAATTCATAGAAAAAACAAAAACTAGCAACACTCACCTAAGAAAAACTAGATAACCTGAATAGTTCTTTAACTATGAAAGAACTTAATTCCTAGTCAAAAATATTCCAAAAAGGAAATTTCCAGGTGCAGATGGTTTCCCTGGTGAATTCTACCAAACATTTAAAGAAGAAATAACACCAATTATACAAAAATCTCTTCCAGAGAACAGAAGACAAAGTCAACCTGCCTAACTGGTTTTATGAAGTCAGCATTACCCTGATGCAAAAACCAAAGACAGTGCAAGAAAAGAAAACTAGAGATCAATATTCCTCATGGAAACGCATGCAAAAATTCTCAACAAAATCAAATCCAACAATGTGTAAAAACAACAATATACCATGCCAAGTGAAATTTATCCTGCAAATGCAAGACCAGTTCTCTGTTGAATATCAGTCAACGCAATCCACCGCATTAACAGTCTAAAGAGTAGAAAAACGCAGGACACCAAAAGCATGATCCACAAAAGAAGAAACTGATAAATAGGGCTTCATGAAAGTTAAAAACTTTTGCTCTGCAAAAGACATTGAGAGCATGAAAAGACAAGCTACAAACTGGGAGAAAATATTTGCAAATCCTATTTCCAACAAAGGACTTTTATCCAGAATGTATAAAGAACCCTCAAATATCAACAATAAGAAAACTATCCAATTTTAAAATGGACAAAAGACTTGAATAGAAACTTTAGCAAAGAGGATATAGGAATGGCAATAAACCCATGGAAAGATGTTCAGCATCATTAGCCATTAAGGATATGCAAATTAAAACTGCAATTACACATCTCTTAGAATGGCTAAAATAAAAATTAATGAGGGGCCGGCCCAGTGGCGCAAGCAGTTAAGTGCACACACTCTGCTGTGGCAGCCTGAGTTTCACAGGTTCAGAGCCCAGGAGCGCACCAACACACGGCTTGTCAGGCCATGCTATGGCGGCATCCCATGTAAAGTAGTGGAAGATGGGCACGGATGTTAGCCCACGGCCAATCTTCCCCAGCAAAAAAAGAGGAGGATTGGCATCAGATGTTAGCTCAGGGCTGATCTTCCTCACAAAAAATAAATAAATAAATAAATAAATAAATAAATAAATAAATAAATAAATAAATAAAAATTAATGAAATACCAAGTGGTGGCAAGGATGCAGAGCAACTGGAACGCTCATACTTTGCTGGTGGGAATGCAAAATGGTATAAGCACTCTGGAAAAAAGTTTGGAAGTTTTGAATAAAGCTAAACATATTTACACCCACCGTATCCAGCAACCCCACGCCTAGATATTTACCTAAGGGAAAAAAATACACTTACAGAAAAACTATGTACGTAATTGTTTATATTAGTGTCTCTAGTCACAATCACCAACGATTGGAAATAACCCAAATGTCCTTCAACTGGTGAATAGATAAACTGTGGTACATCTAAATAATGAAATACGACTCAACAATATAATGAAACCAACTGTTGAATCATGCAACAACTTGGACTAATCTCAAAGGCATCAAGCTAAGTGAAAGGAGCCAGTCTCAAAGGGTTACATACTAAATGATTCCATTTATATGAGATTCTCTAAAGGACAAAATCATAGTGACGGACAAAAAATGAATGATTACTGATCTTTTAGGGATGGGGACTTGTGGGGAGAGTGTGACAGCAGAGTGATAATATGAGGGAGTTTTTGGGGTGATAGAATGTTCTGGATCTTGATCCTGGCAGTGGTTACTTGAATTTGTACACATTAAAATCTATAGCACTGTACATACAGAAAAGGTCAACTTTTCTGCATGTTAATTAAACAAATAAGACTAGAAAAAAACACAGAAGATTGCACAGATACGAAAAACAAGCAGAAAATCATGGTTTTACTCAATTTTCCTTTTCCGTTTATCTGGGGTAGAAAATAGTTTAGGCAATGTACTTTCAGATTAATATTCCTCATGTTTGCTCATTCCCAACTTCCATCAAAGCATCCATGCAACTTGAGTCACCAAGTGCAGATCTGGAACAGATAGCTGGGGGAAAGGACAGGCTATCAGAAAGTTAATGACTTGGCCTGATGCCATCGTCTAAAGAAACAAGGAGGACATTCAAACCTTAACGGACGTATTCAGTCCACGAGACAAGGAGACATGCTAAGCTTTAATCAGCTTTTCCTGCAACAGGTTCCAAGAGTTTGCTGGGTCAGCAAATGACCAACTTCAAGTTCTGAAGCTCATAAGAAAGAGAAACTATTATTTTCTATTTTCCTCAAAAAAACCTATACACCACAGAACTGTGCCACCAGGCCCAAAGTAAGACTACAAGTTTGTTGATTTTTTTTTTTCAGATGCAAGCTCCCGGAGAACTTATCTGCCTTATGCGCAGTTGTTCCCAATATTCAGCACTTAATAGACACTCACGTAGCGTTTTTTGGGTTGAATTCAATTTTAGTAAGTGGTTTTAACTTCCTAGGATAATTTTAGGATCCCTAGTTTCAGGCTAGGTTAGCAGTCATAGTAAAAATAAGAGGAAGATACCTGGTAGAAAAAAGAAAGTTCCAGTGAAATGCTTTTCGTGGTTAGAACATCATGTTTCAGATCAGAAAAGGGAGGCATTATCTAGAATCCCACCAATGTAAGTCAGGAGAATTGGCCTTGACTCCAGCCTGGGTTCTGGCTGTCCAGCACTCACAGAGGAGAGGGCCACAGGGATAGCATACGCAGGTAGAGATGGCAACCGCCCTGTACCATGTAGAATAGAAGGTGGTATCGTTTGAAACATCAAGAGCGACCTGGAACTTGCTTCAGCTTGGCTTGGTTAGTTTTCAAGTTACCTCAGGAAAAGTACGAGCTATTGTAGGAATACACCTGCGTTACTTCTGGAAACAGTCAGCTCAGGAACAGAGGCAACACCAGCCTAGACCAGCACTGTCTCAACTTATCTGCTGTGCTCAGCTATTTGCTTCATTTTCCTCTCTCTACCCACAGCGTCCTCTGCTTACACATTTGCTCTCGTTTCCACTACCAACAGGAAGATCTCTTAGAATTTTCTAGTTCCAATGGGTTACAGAATTTTACTAGGCCGTAGTAATACGTCCCAGCCTAGCCCTTGGATCATAAGTGCCTGTACCTGGGATCATAGGGTAAAAATTGTGGCAGCAAAAAGTCAGGGGCTGGGGGTGGGGCAGTTCCCTTCATAGGGGATGTGAGGGGCAGGGACTGACATTCAAGGCCCGAGGTTCCTCTGGAGTTTGGGGCTGGGACTGATAGTTGTTTGGTGACACTCTTCTTTTTTTTTTTTTTTTTTTTAGAATAATTGTTTTTTTTTTTATTTTTTTGTTTATTGCAGTAACATTGGTTTATAACATTGTATAAATTTCAGGTGTACATCATTATACTTCTATTTCTGCATAGATTACATCATGTTCACCACCCAAATACTAATTACAACCCATCACCACACACATGTGCCCAATTATCCCTTTTGCCCTCCTCCCTCCCCCCTTCCCCTCTGGTAACCACCAATCCAATCTCTGTCTCTAATAATTGTGAAGATGACAAACCTTCAAATAGGTTTCAAAGTATGGGTGAGGTATGGTTTGTTGGAAAATGGAAAATCTAGATTCAGGGAGCAAAACTAATAACATAGTGAAAATGGGAATGAGTATGACAAGGAAGAGCAAGAGGATAACAATCAGCTGCCTGGAGAGGAAGGCTAATGAAAGAAAAATAAGACATAAAACATGATTGAGGTTTGGACAAAGTAGTCATTTTCCCTTGCCTTGAATGGAAACCTATTGTAATACTGTTCATAAGATTGCTTAGAAGATGATAATGTGGAAATTTTCATGCACTGTTGCCTTGAATAAACCCTTGATGGAAAAATATCATGCCAAACGCAATATACTTTAAAACAAATAAATACCTTGCGGGGCTTCTTGAGTACAGCAACAGGCAACTCCATATTTATCCCATCTCCTTTGGTTTTATATTATTGTACAGAAGATAACCTAGAGATATTAGAGTAATCTTAAGTATGATCAACACTCTAGAGGGCAATTTGTTACTTTATACCTGGTATGAAGTACCATACAGACAGTTTCTGAAAAATTCTTCTTAACTTTTCATTACTTCCACTTCTTGGATTTTGTGAGAGGAGAATAACCAGAAAGATCCACACCGAAGTATGTACAGGCATATATTGCATTTATAACAACGACAAATTTAAAACACTTAATGTCCAACATTTAGTCATTAATTAAATATATTTTGATTCACTAATACTATGTGCTATTATGAAAATAAACATCATGTTTTCAAAGATTATCAGATTATATAGGGAAATCCTCATGAGATAACTCTTAACTTTTATTGAAATATAGGCACATAAAATTGTACAAATCATAAGAGCACAACTGGATGAAGTTTTTACATTAAAACACCTAGGTAACCAGTGCTCATATCAGTAAATAAAATAATATCAGCTCACCAGACCTCTTCTTATGCTCCCTTCACCCTCACATCTAACAACATAGATTGGTTTTTCTTAACTGACATCATACAGAATGTATTCTTTTATGTTTGACTTTTTGCTCAATATTATATTTGGCAGATTTAATCTATGCTGTTGCATGTGGTTTAATGTCTTAATTATCATTGCTGAATAGTAGTCCATTGTGTGAATGTACAAAACTTTATCCATTCTGCTGTTGAAGGACATTCAGAATGTTTTAGTTTGAACTATTATGAATAGTGATTTTAGGAACTACTTTTTTTTTTTTTTATTGATGTTTTAATGGTTTCTAACATTGTGAAATTTTGGGTTGTACATTTTTGTTTGTCCATCACCCCATATATGACTCCCTTCACCCCTTGTGCCCACCCCCCACCCCCCACCCCCACTGCCCGGGTAACCACAGTCCAGTTTTCTCTGTCCATGTGTTGGTTTATATTCCACATATGAGTGAGATCATACAGTGTTGGTGACACTCTTCTTATTCACTTACATTACCCAGTGGGTGGAGGAGTGGGCAAGGGCAGAGGCTCGTTTTAGGGTAGAAGGATAAGCTGCAAAGAGAGACCGTAGCACGTGGTCTGTGTTGCTGGCTGGACACCCTCAGCTCCCACACAGAGATGGAACGTTGCTCTCCTGGCACTGGAGGTGCCCTATGCTGCATGTGGCTATTGGAGAGACAGTGTGTGTGTTGGCTAAGGACATGAGTACAGGATGTCTTGTGTTCCAATCTCAGCCGAGCCACTTGCTTTGTGATTTTGAATAAATAACCTCACCCTCTGAACTTCAGTTTTCTTAGTTATAAAATGGGGATAATTCTCTCTTATGTTGTTTAAAACAAAATTCAGATCATGTTGCTCTACTACCTAAAATCCTGTCTGGCTTCCCATTGCTCAGAACCACATCCCAAGTCCTTACAATGGCTGACAATGCCCAGAACAATGTCTGTACCCTCCTCATTTCCAGACCTTCTCCCCCGTCTTGCTCTGCTGCAGCCATGCTGGCCTCCTGGCTAGTCCTTGTACACTGCAGGCCTGCTCCTAACTCAGGCTCCTTGTACTAGCTGTACTTTCTGCCCAGAAAAGTCTTCACCCAGACAGCTTCAAGAGTCACTTCGTGATCAACTTCCAGTCTGTGCTGACACGCTCCTATCTCAGTAAAGTTTTCCCTGACGACTCAGTTTAAAATTGTAATGGCTCCCTCTCTTCCCTGCATGCTAGATTCCCCTTGCCCTGCTCTACTTTTCCACAGCACATATCCCTTTCTAAAACAGCACATAATTAATTATTGATCTTGCTTGTTTTCTCTCTCCCATAGTAGATTATAAACCCCAGAGAACAGGAATATTGTCTGTTTTCTTCATTGATCTGTCTCCAGTCCCCAGTACAGAGTAGGCCCAGAGTAGATGTGCAAGAAATGGTTTTGAATGAATGAGCATGTGCATGTCAGCTGCCTGCTGGCTTCATTTCCTTCCATTGCAACCTCAGCTTCTGATGATTAACCTGAATCACCCTCTCACCCTTCATTCATTCATTTATTCATTTGTCTGTTCAACAATTATTTATGTGTCTGTTCTGTACCAGACATTGGAGACAGAGCAGTGAACAAAAATAAGTTGCTCCCTCCTTACTTGTCAGGAAGGCAGGCAGTACACACAGAAACAAGTAAAACTATACTATAATGTTCGGTGCTGTATGACGCCAGAATATGCCACCCAAAATATGCCTGTAAGAGACCAGAATATGCCCCCAAATCTACCTCTTTGGCATAAGAATTATTTTGAGATTATTATTTTGAGAACCAGCAGACATAGAAGAAGCTCTGAAAACAGAGCAGAAGTTACCTGTAGTAAGGGAAATTTACATTCATAAAGGAAATCTCCATTTGTACCGCATCTCCCTCTTCGCATCAGGGAGAGAAGATGACTCTAAATCACAAGAGACTCTCATCAATGGAGAAGACACTGACTTAAATCTGCATGACAAACATTACTCTCCTTTGCCATACTTTTCCCAGTCACCTTCCCATAACTTGCCTCCCCCATACCCTCTTCTTTGTTTTAGCTGTAGATGGTGTTCAAGCCCCAATTCTAAACCACCTCTTTGAGTTACTCTTCTCTGAGTTTCTCCCATGTATATATGAGATATATATGTTCATAAACTTCTGTTTGTTTTTCTCTTGTTAATCTGTCTTTTGTTAGAGGGGCCCCCAGCCAAGGACCTAGAAGGGTAGAAAGAAAGATTTTTCTCCCCTAGAGTGCCAAAGTGTGCTAATGAAAACATCAAGCAGGGTGAGGTAGAGAGTGCTACTCTAGGTAGGGAAGCCAGGGAGGTGTCCCTGTAGCAATGACATTTGAGGAAGAGTCTGAATGAAGTGAGGAAGTGAGCCTTGTGTCTATGGGGAAAAGGTGTTTCTGGCAAGAGAACAGTAGAAGCAAAGGCTCAGTGGCAGCAGCATGATTGGCATGTTGCTGCACTCACCCAGCCAAACATCAGGTGGCACAACCTGCCATAGCCACACCTGTACCTGATCAGCCCAACTCTGTTGGAAGAACTCACGCCAACAGGTAGGCTGAGGACTGTAGAGCTATTGTTTCAACTCTCAGATGAGTTTGAAGCTGAGTACCTGAGAGTTACTGTAAATATTCAATAAGATTACCTTTCAACCTTGTTCCCAACACAGATATAGATGAAAAGAAGTTAATCTTGTCAATTTGCTGTTTTCTTGTTTAACCTGAGGGGTGACTCAAGGGTCACTAGGATTTATTAGCTTGTTTTACATAATAAAAAGAATGCCTTCAAGGAAGTAATGATCACTAGATAACTCTCAGCTGCCATTGACACCCAGAAGTCAGATTTCCCAAGGGCTTATCTGGGGTGAAAGAAACACAGATAACTCCTTTGTTTCTCTGAAACTCCTTCTGCCAAACCTCTTAGCTCCATAAAACTCTTTGCTTTCTTCTCTTGTTAAGGCAGATTTGAGAGAACCTATCCTCCTGCCTTCTTGTTTTGGCCAATTTGAATAAAGCTTTCTCCATCTCCAAGCATGCATGTTTCAGTGATTAGCTTACTGTGCACACGAACTTGAGATTAAGAAGTTCAGTATCAGGTTCTTAGCACTGCTCCCATTGTTCTTAGCTCCTTCTCCCACTCACCATGGCAGCTATTCCAAACATTCACACTACCCTGAATCAAAAATAATAAGAGCAACAATAGCAGTAACTAACCTTTATTCACACTTTCTAGGCCCAGGGAACATGCTAAGTTTTTTTGTTTTTTTTTTTTAATGTACATTCATTTCATTTAATTTCACTTCAAACTATAGGTTAGGGACTGTTACTTTATAGATGAGAAAACTGAAGCTTAGAGAGGTTAAGCAACTTGACCAAGGACCCTACTAGTAACCGGTAGAGCTAAGAGTCAGTCCAGGACAGGGGCTGTACTGACCTAATCCAAGTTCCAACCCCATCCCTTTTGGCAAACTACCTCACCTCATCTCCTACTTCATTTGCTCAGGAAACCAAGAGCATGGAGGTGGTCAAGCATGAAAGCTCTCAGATTGCTACATAGTCATGTGGGAGATCAAGATTTGGCCACCCTGAAATACATCTCTTTACCTTGATTGTTTTCTCTGACAGACATTTGACCTCCCCTACTAACTGCCTAAAGAATTTGACATAGTAACTCCTTCCTGGAACAGATCTTCTATCTGATGGCTGTAATATAATGTAAAATAGATGTTACAATAGAAAAGGCACCAACAAGCCCATCTTATAGGAAATTCTGCCTCCGGCCACATTCTCTGGATGGCCATGTGAGGCGTTGCCAGACAAACATTTACATTTATAAGGGAAATCTCCATTTATAAAGGTATCTCTCTATATATATTGGGAAGAGGGAGGATGACCTCATTTCTAGAAACTTATCAATGTGGAAGGTGAGGCCTTAAATCTGCATAATAACCTTACTCTTGTTTACTGTGCTTTAGTGGTAATCTCCCGTAACTCACTCCCCCCACCCCCAACATCTTCCTTTGTCTTTAGCTGAACATGGTATTTAAGACAAGAATTTCTGCTATTGTGTTGAGAAACTCAGTGTCCCTGCTTTCTCCCATGTATACATGTTATTAAACTTGGTATTATTTTCTCCTGCTAACCTGTCTTGTTAATTATTTGGCCAGCTATAAGAACCTTAAGGGAAGGGGCAGAGGGGGATTCTCCCTCTTCCCTCCCCCCCCCGCCCCAGTTTTGGCATAGTCGGCAGGATCCTCACTGGCTGGCAAGTTGCCTTCTCTGGCTGGAAGAACTGCCTCCCCCTGGACTACTGCAGATGATGAGATACGGGAACACCTGACGAAAGCTGGCAAAAGGTAAGATTTCTTACCACATCAGGCTCCCAGAATCTCTATCTGCAGGGTCCAGTGGAAGCAAATGGTGAGAATTTTTTTCTCTTTCTAAATTTAGATTGGCAGGAGAAAATATTTGGGAAACTAGTTTCTTGTGCTTTTAGTGACTCTGGTAAATTTGGTAGAGTACTCTTGGTTTTGATCTTGATCCCTTTTCCTCCCAGAGTAGTCTCTGTCTTGTTCTGTGTCCTGAGAACTTGGCTTTGTGACCAGTGAGAATATTCTCCTTGGTCTCCACCATGCGGAAGGTGCATTTACCAGGGTGCCCCTTGGTGGCCAATCAAGTAGACTGGGGTTCCAAACTGTCTTTATCTGGTTGTGCCAAGCTCTCAGGGGAGTTTGTCATAAAGGGCCCAGTCCATAAGGGCTTTTGTCGTCTTAACCTTTGTTGCTTGTTAGTGCTGGAAAAATCCCATTCCAGTATCGCCTGCCCAGTGTCAAAGATTAGGGGGTCTGTGACAAGGTGTCCCACACTATTGTGGGAGACTGGAGAACACCATCCTTACCACCTGTGCAACGAAGGTCTTTACTTTCTCTGAATATCTTTGGGAGTGAATTCTGCCAATCGTGGGGGCTACATCATCTGCGCCCTCACCAGGGACGTCTCTTGCGTCCATGGTAAAGATTTATTCTAAGCGTGGAAAGTTACCTCCAGGTCTTTCCTTAAAAAGGCTTATTGGATCGAGTCACTATTGGAATAAATATACAAATGAAGATCCTACTTGTCAATGGCCAGACGACGTATCCTTTGAATTGGGAAAACTTCTCAATTGGGGGAAAAAAATGTTCTGAGAGCTCTCACATAATTGTTAATTGGTACCTAAAAAAAGGCCAGAAAAAGGAAGGGAAAAATTTGAATAGCCTTAAGACCTTGACTCAGGTTACAATTGAATTGAGAACATGTAAAAGTGTAAGTGTTGATAAGATTATAAAGGTTGGAATGTTTGAGCTAATTTTATATAAAGAGGTTACATCAACTTTGCCTGAGTACGTTTTAAAATGTCTGACTGGGAATGCTTCCCTTGTCCAAAATTAGAAGTCCAAGACCTATTGATAAAAGACTTAATGAAAACTATGTTTAGAGGTATAAGAGGTGAAGAAATTTTGTAAAAAAAACTGATGTTATTTCTATTACAGAACTGGTCGACAAAAAATAGTAATTTAAATGATGGCTAATTTTATCTGAAGTCTTATGAAGTCTTGTAGGCAATCTAAATAATTATTGGAAACAAGTAACTAAATAGTTGTGAAAAAGATGAATGTTGGGTGAACTTTAAACAATAATTATGTTTTATGGTGGTTACAGCTTCCAAACTCTTTTTGGTGACTTAAAACTTCAGAGTTTTGCTAAAGTTTATGATAAAAATTCATTGAGTATCTAGATCATTTCCAAATAAGATAAGATATTAGACATTGATTGCTAAATGTACGTTTGTCTACTTTTGGCTTTTCATTACAGGAAAACTAAAAGATGTTTTAGATCTATTGGTAAACATGTCTTGTGTTCTATTAAGAGACTGTACTATAAAGTAACATATTTCTAGAAGTTATGAAGTGTTTATAAATTTTCCAAGCCACAAGATACTAATGTAAAAGAAAGTTGATAATTGCTTACTTAGTTTTTACTTACAAATTAAGGTTTCTAAGGGTTAAAATTTCAAATTAGTATATGTGATTGAAGCTACTAAAAATTAAGAAAAATATGTCTGTGTACAAGGAAAGTAAGATGTATAAAGAAGGTACAAAGAATGGAAATATTTTGTTTGGTTGATTAAGAAAGATAAATTTGTCCTCAAGTACTAGGAGGGAAAAGAAAGGCATAGGACAAATTCTGAATGTAAAAGGAAGTTATAGAAAGTTTGTGAAAGAGGAATTCTGGAAAAGGAGTTTTATGCATGGTCAAGTTGGCTAAGATTAAAACGAATTTAATTAAGTAAATGTGTTTTAATATCAGAAGTAAGCTGGTACAAAATTATAATTTGGTCTTATTTCTCTTAAAAGGATAATTTTCTTGAACTTGATAAAGAGGTTATAAAAGATTTTTCTTTACCTTTGAGTAAGTCTACCTAAAAGACAGGAAAAAAAAAAAAACTGTTAAAATAATTTCCTGTGTTCAAAAGACTGAGGTCTCTCTATTAAGGCTTTTTGGACTGTTCATGTTCTGTTTGCCTTGACTCTTTATGTTTTTGACGAGCTCCCCAAAATTCATATCTTAAATAAAGTATTTCTTTTACTTTTTTTTCTTTGAGAATTTTCAAAGGGCCCTGGAACTTCTCAAAGAAATTTGCTCTCTTCCTATAAGGAGGAAGATACTAAACTTACTAGGCTTATTCAGTATGTTAAATTACATGGGCAGCATTGTCAGACAAGTGATGATAAACCTGCTTAGGTGGTATTTTGTGGGTAAATGTTATTGATATAGGTGTTTTAAAATTGTATAACATTACTGAAATTCTGATCTGTCCTGGTTATCAGTCGTAACTCTGGTTATTATTATTTTAAAGTGTTGTATGTCACAAAATTAACCAAATTTCTTTGTCAATTGCCATTTTGATGTCTTGTTTACAGACATTTCTTTGCTCTAATGCTTTTGCAAAATGTTTCAACTTCAGAAAAATTCGTGGAAAGGACTCTGACTTTTACACTGGAGTAGAGGTTTCTGATAAACTTTCTGATCATAAAACTGAACTTGGTAAGACATTACAGAAATCTGATGGAGATACTGATAACTTCATGAAGCTGCTAACAAAAAGATTGGGATCAAGAATGGATTACACAGGACTGAATGAACTGATAAGGATGATTATAATTTTTATGATTTTTCATTTGAAGTATTGCTGAACTTTTAATGTTTTGTTTTTTCAGATTTAAGGAAAACTTTTTCTCTTTTCTCCTGAGCTAGCCAGGACTTATAGCAATTTGGTAAATGATACTTTTGTAAGCAAAATTAAAATATTTCTCTTTTTCTCTCTACCTGATCCCTCCAGAAATTAAAAACTCATAGTAAGTAAGTATTGTTGTTTTCATGGCAATATAGTTATTTGCATAAGTTCAGTAAGAATCTGTTCTTCTTATAACAGGACACAATTGGAAACACTGGTTATATTACCAAGGCTGTGACTGGAACATCATATTTGCGATATAGCCATACAGCTTTTGAGAAATGAAGATTGGACTTTATGGAATAAAGCCACATGGAAATATTGGCCTGGTACCTTATGTTCCAAGCAGCACTTACCAGGATAAGTAAAGAATGTCACTTATCTGGCAGGTACAAGGAACCTCGAAATATTTTGGGGGAACCTCGGAAGAGAGGAATTCACCCAAATCTGTAGGTATTGCAGGCAAAGTCTGATGACAAAATCCTTGGCTTGGCTTTCCTGGTCTCAAGAGGCCTTTGAAGTTCAATCTGAGATTTCTTAGAAAAAGTTACAGCAAAGCAGATTTAAAAGAGCTTATATGATCAATTGCTATTCTTGCTGTACTTATGTAAATAATTAGGCCAACTCTATTGGAACTAGACTTATTTTGCAAACTAGTTAGTTTTAATTTGGCTATCTTTGATAAAAATGAGGTGATTTTAGAGAGAAAAATTATATTTCAGTAAAAACTTAGTATACATTTGTGGATATTAGATCCTAGTTTTGTTAATTATCTTTTGAGTTTTTTGTTTTGTATCTGTTGACTGGACTGGATCCTGATTTCTTCTAGTCTCCTAAAATATCTGGCTACAGATCTCCTAACTAACGTTTTTTTTTTTTTTCCATCATTTTCATTTGGAATCACTGAGAACTGAACCTGCCCTTTATCCTGAAGCCTTACAAACTGAAGCAAACGGACTTGATATAAACCGGAGAGATTACCTGATGACATCATCAGGGACATTTAAACTCAAAAGATGCTTTGACGCTGACATCTAAAAATGTTCTTAACTGGCTGTCCTCTGAACTCAGAAACTGGTTTACAATTTGCTCCAACCATTAACCTTGTTTTTCTTTTGTTTCCATAGAAATGCTTCTTATTAAATACTTGATTGCTTACTTCCACAATATATAAAGCCTAACCTTGAGAGCCCACCTGCATCACCACCTTCTAAAATGAACGTAATTGAACTGATCTATTATCAGGACTAAGAAATGTGTGTAGTGAGATGAAACAATCCACCAACTCAGCTTCTGGACTATGAAACTTCTTTAAGTTTCAAAAGGACTGTGAAACTTTTAGTTTCAAAGGCAGGACTGTGGGAGATCAAGATTTGGCCACCTTGAAATATATCTCTTTACCTTGATTGTTTTCTCTGACTGACATTTGACCTCCTCTACTAACTGCCTAAAGAATTTGACATAGTAACTCCTTCCTGGAACAGATCTTCTGTCTGATGGCTGTAATATAATGTAAAATAGATGTTACAATAGAAAAGGCACCAACAAGCCCATCCTATCGGAAGTTCTGTCTCTGGCCACATTCTCTGGATGGCCCTGAGAGGAGTTGCCAGACAAACATTTACATTTATAAGGGAAATCTCCATTTGTAAAGGCATCTCCCTCTCTGTATTGGGAAGAGGGGGGATGACCTCATTTCTAGAAACTTATCAATGTGGAAGGTGAGGCCTTAAATCTGCATAATAATCTTACTCTTGTTTACTGTGCTTTAGTGGTAATCTCCCGTAACTGACTCCCCCCACCCCCAACATCTTCCTTTGTCATTGGCTGAACATGGTATTTAAGACAAGAATTTCTGCTATTGTGTTGAGAAACTCAGTGTCCCTGCTTTCTCCCATGTATACATGTTATTAAACTTGGTATTATTTTCTCCTGCTAACCTGTCTTGTTAATTATTTGGCCAGCTATAAGAACCTTAAGGGAAGGGGCAGAGGGGGATTCTCCCTCTTCCCCCACAGTTTCTAGCTAAATTTCATCAAACCCAAGAGGCCATTGATTATAAGAAGCACCATAACTTCATATAACACCAAGAAAAAGTGCTGCAGTTAAATTGTGAAATAATGTGAAGACAATTCCTATTTATGAGATGTTTCAAGAAATAAGTAAGTGTCTTCAAAAATGGATGACTTTTACGTATGGTGTCTACACCCATCGAAACCTCTTTTCTTCCTGTGTCAAAAGATGAAGCGTCCCTCCTCCAAACTAAAACCCCTTCCTATGCTTTTTATTATTTCTCCTCTTTGACCTTTTTCCATTGATTTTTCCTTTCTCTCCAGTGTTTTCAACTTTACCTCCTCAGACTAAAAACATCTTCAGGTCTCTTTCATCCCGAAAATCATCTGCTTGACCTATGCTATGTCATCCTCCAGCTATTCCGTTTTTCTCTTCCCCTTCTTAGTTCTTCTTTCTTGTCTTGTATTTATATTGAGGCCTTTAAGGGCTATTACAAGACATCAGATATTTGGGTTTTAATTATAAAGCTTAATATTTGTTTGCAACATCTTTGTTCTGGGCATATGTTGTGTTTGTTCTCTGTCCAGCAAAACTTCCATTGGTGAACCAATCTTCCCCCACACCATCCACAGAAATACTATTCAGTGTATATGGTTCAGGAGGACTGACCCCCATTTTCTTCCCCCAGGAAGTGGGCACATGATCCAAGCCTGGCTGGAATACTGTATCAAGGCTGCCACTGGCCTCAGGTTGAAACAAGGATGGATACGTCACCTAAGCCAGGCCAGTCTGAATTCTGCCTGACCTTTTCTCTTGAAGTTCTCATGGAAGATGTACTCTTTCTGCCAAAATTGTTCTTGTACCACTAGTGGCCATCTTGTCCAGCATGTACAAATAGCATATCTAGGAGATGGAGAAAGATATGGGTCACTGATGTCATTACTTGATCTCCTAGATCCAAAGATGCCTAAAACCAGATTACTCCTAGACTTTTCAGATACATGAGTTAATAAATTCTCTTTTTGTTCATGCTGTTTTATTTGTGTTTCTGTCACTTGAAATCAAGAGTGCTAATACAGTTTGTGTTCTTTTATGTGATGGCCAGTCAAGTGCAGCCACACGAGGAGTCACAGGAGAGGCACAAGAAAACAAAGTTTATTATACTCAGAGGTGTAGAGAGGGGGTCTCCACTCGCTTCCCAGGGGAAGCCGCGGGTTTGGTTGGGTGAAAGAAGACAGGAGCAAAGGGAAGCTGAGGCTAGAGACTTTGGGGTTTCCATTGGAAAGGCAAGGGAGGGCTGGGTAAACAGTCTAGGAGTAGCTAGAATGTTTGAATAATTTCGGTGGCCTCCAAACTATAAGGGTGGTCTCTAGTCGCCTGGCACCTGGGCCTGAGTTGATTAATGCAAAAGAATATTGTCTCCTGGGGTGTAAAGCCTGATAGAGGAGGAGGTAGGCCTCTAGATTGGTTAGTTTGCATATCAAAGGCATGCTCCCAGCTGAGTTCTTTGCTGTCGCTAAGAATTGGCTAGCCTCGGGAGGGGCAGTCTTTGCCCAGCCAGAAAGGTTTTTTTTTTTAAGATGTCAAAACATCATAATATACAGAAAATAAAAAGTATATACAATACATACAGCTTTACCCGCTTCAAAGAGCTTTGACGTGCATTATTGTACTAGATCGCATGGTTTTGGGGGGCAGGGTGTATGTTTATCTTGCTCATGACCAAATTTCTGGGTCTTAGCACATGTTAGGCATACAACAGGTGCGCAAAAATATTTGTTGAATAAAGTGAGTAGCATATGTGTTATTACTTACTCCATTTTATAATACAGGATTCTGAGATCAGAGAGCTAGTTAGTTGTGAACTTGGGTTAGAGTGGACTAGTTAAGGCGTTATAGTGAAAGCCTAAACTGGGAGGGGGGCAGTGTAAGCAGAATAGATTTGGATTACAATACAGATTTCAAATCCATTTTAATCTTTTTTTTCTGGAGTTCTACAGCAGCTTTTAACTCTCCCTGCCATCAACTTTTGCTCCTCTACAATCCTATTCACTCAACAGCCAGAGTGATCTTGTTAAGGTGTCAGATCAGATCCTATTACTTTTCTGCTTTAAACCCTTCAAGAGTTTCCCTTTACTCTCAGGAATAAACGCCCAAATCCTCAACGTATTTTACAGGGTCCTTATGACCTGGCTGGCCCCTGCCTATGCCTTACCTTCATTTCCTCCTATCCTTCTCTGTCTTCTTTCTGCTCCAGCCACAATAGCCTTCTTTCCATTCTAGAAAAATACAGTTCTCTTCCTAACTCAAAGCCTTTGCCTAGAACCCTCTCCCTCCTGCACTCTTTGTCTAGTTAATTACTCCTCAATATTAAGGTCTTAGTTTCAACATCATTTCCTTGGGAGCCTTCCCTGAGCTCTTCACCACTCTCATTCTAGATCAGGTCTCTTGCTATCCGCTCTTGTCCCTGTGTTTTTGTAACCAAACGCAACAGGTTCGCTCCTTGGTAAGTGTGGAGCCAACAAGCACACCAGGGAAATGGAAGAGTGAAACAAGGTTTATTACTTGGCGCAAGTAAGGAGAACTCGGGGAGGGTTCCAGAAGCAATATCTCCTCCAACAAGGGTTTGAGGGGTCCTTTTATTGTTAAATCAAGGTACAGTTCACGAATATTCAATTAAAGGAAAGGCGGCAAATTGGGGATTGTTGTCTAACAGCCTTGTTCTTTTAAGGCTCATGCGTATGATGTGCTCAGGGCAAGCTACCCCAGGAGGCACCACTCTGGTATGCGGATTATTTCGAGCTGAAGACAATAAGGACTCAGAGAACTCAGAAAGAATATTTGAGTTTCCCTTCCCAAACTGCCTAAAGAATTTAAAACAAAAGATCTGTTTCAGGAAGGAGTTATTATCATGATGGCTGTAAAGATAATGTAGGATAGAGGATACAATAGGAAAGGCACCAAGCCTCTTTTATCAAAAACTCTGTCTCTCCCTGACCACCTTATCTATAGATGACCCTGAAAAGAATTGTCTTCCTGGCCTCTGAAGTCCCAGACCACTACCCACCCCCAACACGTTCCTCGCCTTTAGCTACAATACTTAAGCAAGCAACTTAGACAGCGGGACGAGTTGCTCATTTCTGAGTTTCTCCCATGTATACATGTTATTAAACTTGGTATTATTTTCTCCTGCTAACCTGTCTTGTTGATTATTTGGCCAGCCATAAGAACCTTAAGGAAAAGGGCAGAGGGAGATTCTTCCTCTTCCCCCCCGCCGACACGTAGCATGGACTCGTGCCATTGCATACATCTCATGTTCAAAGGAAGGGGGACGAGAAGGCCTCTGGGCAGAGATTTTAGCATTATAATGAGATTATAATGAGCAGGTTCACTCTTAGTCACCCAGAAGGTGGGCTGAGTGGTTCAGGTTGGCTTAAACCAGGTCCTCAACAGTAGTCTCATCTGAAAAACAACTTACAGGAGTGTTAGTAGTTGTGACAGGAAGCAGCAACTCCCCTCTGCAGACTCTGGCCCTCAGCCTAGTGTAAGTCTCAGCCTAACTACTAACATTTTGATTTCATAGCACCTATCCGTTTGTAATGACAATTAACTATAGATTCTCCAAAAGACCACCAGCCTAAGCTGTTGAACCAATACAACTTAGAAATGTCTTAGAAATATCTCAGAAGTCAGGAGCTGATATTTATAGGGTTTTGAGATCTAGACTCAAGTGGTTTTAAGGGGATCTGATTGAGAGTGAACAAAGTTCTTTATATAATAATTTAGCCTTGGTGAATTTAGTGTGAGGTGAGAGTCTTGAAGCAAATCTTGATCAGTAAACAGTTGCTTGATGAGTGAGCAGCTTGCCGGTTAAGCCATCTATTGTCCTGAGAAATTGACCCAACAGCTAAAGTTGAGATAAACTGATTTTTAGGAAATTCCTAAGCAAACAATAAAAGTATTTACTGGTATATAACTTTAGCTCCCTGGGCAAGAATTACTGAAAGAAATAAGGGAGTCATATTCATGTAGGTGGCCTTAGTTCTTAGTTCCCAGCTAAGGTATGTGGATACAAGCAGTCTCAGTTCTGATGACATGCCTGTGTTTCTGTCACCCTTCCCCAGTAGCTCTTGGGGCAACTGCAACTTGACATTTGATTAATGTCCATCTCTTCTAGTAGACTGTGTGATCTCTGAGGGAAGGTTCCAGGGGCCGGCCCAGTGGCGCGAGAGGTTAAGTGCACGCACTCTGCTGCGGTGGCCCGGGGTTCGCCAGTTCGGATCCCAGGCAGGCACCGACGCACTGCTTGGCAAGCCATGCTGTGGTGGCATCCCATATAAAGTAGAGGAAGATGGGCACGGATATTAGCCCAGGGCCAGTCTTCCTCAGCAAAAAAAGAGGAAGATTGGCAGATGTTAGCACAGGTCTTCCTCACAAAAAAAAAAAAAAAAATGAGAGAAGATTCCACATCTGCTTTGCTCACCATTTTATCCCCTGTCCTGGTCACAGCACCTGGAGCATAAAAGGTGTTCAACTAAAATTTGCTGAATGAATGAGACCTTGAACAATAGCCTGGATGGGAGGATGGGGGAAGAAATCAGAAATTACACTGTCTTCAGTTCTATGTTAGAGTTGTTCTAGTCATGCCAAGATGGGTGCTGGGAGGACACATTTTGAAGGGAAAGATGAGAAGTTCCACTTTGGGAAACTGAGTTTCATTTCCAACAGGAAATACACATCTGGAACTCAGGAAGGATAAAAGCTAGGGCAATATGTCCAAATTTTATGAATTTTGTTTAATCTAAATGTCTTAAAAATCAAAGTAATGTAGAGCCATCGGATGACTATCATTGCTATAAATCTGACTTTATCAGAGAAAAATCCTCCTCAAAATCCATTTAGTTTGAAATTCCTCCTCAGTCGGACAAGGGCAAGACTAATTAAAATATACTAGGCTGTAAAGATGATACTAAATACATACATTGCACCTTCCGTGTGCCAGGCTCTCTTCTAAGTATTTTACCTCCATTAACTCATTAAACCTCACAATAACTCTATGAGGTAAGTGCTATAATCATCTCCATCTACAGAAAAGAGACATAAAGAACTGAGCAAAAGCTGCTTGCAACTACATGAAATAGGACTGGTTACATTAACATAACTTTCTATTCTGGGAAGTTCCTGCCCAAGAAGATAAAGTTGCAAAATATTTATTTCAAGAACATCCTGAAAATTCACTTATCTAGAGAGGAGATGGCTCAACAGGGAAAACCAGATTGCTTATCAAATGGTTATTGACCCATCAAGAGTCACTTTAAAACCCATGCCTTGCTGAGTTCACCAATCTTAAACTATTATATCACAGACTTGGCCCAGTCACAAGCAGGTCCCCACAATAAAAATCTCACCTTAAACCAGACTGCCTAAACCTTATAAATATCCATCCTTGGAGTCCCCCTCTGAGATAACACTAAGCACTAAGATGATGTCAAGATGGTGCTGTCCCTTACTACAGTAAGCAGTAAACTTGGCTTTGCTTGACCAATAAGTTGTTTGGGTGGTATTTTAGGGAGTCAGCAGTTAACAGAACCAAGAGATTAACGCCTTGTGTCCTGTACTTTGCTAATGTGTTCACTAATTTTGTGTGGAGAAGGAAGTAAGGCCAGGATTTACTAACCAAATGGCCACCCGCCTCACTTGGGGGAAGAAAGTTAAGTTTTAAGAAAATTAAGGGCATAACTCTTTGTATCTGTTACAGAGCTCAGCATAGCATTAAACTAAATTAAATATGAGCCTAGACTAAAAGACAGAAGCAAGATACTTAAGTGAGTATAGCCAAAAACATAATCAAACCTGGTCAGGTTCGAGAATGAAGGTTAGAGTAGGGAAGGTCCCAGATACTGTCGGGCACAGAGATTATATGTACTGGCTTTGGATTCAGAAATGAGTTTAAGTTCTGGCTTCATCATTTTCCAGGGATTTGACTTTGGGCAATTAACTTCCCTGAACCTCGGTAGCTCACCTATAAAGTAGGAATAATGTTAGTACCTAAATCATAGAGTTAATATGAGGACTGAATGGGAAGTATATGCCAAGAGTTTATCATGGTGTAATTGCTGGTATTTATTGTTATTATTATAATTCACTGCAGGATTTTAGGGCTTGGGAAGAAGGAAGATAAAATCAGTGGTATACTTGAAGGGGACTGGAGAATTCAAAGAGAAGAAAAGGTCTTACAAGCTGGGAATTCAGGAATGGATTTTTCTGTGGTAGTCTGGTGTTTTTCCAGGAAGATTGGTTACCAAGGCCCAAGGGGTAGTTCCCCAGCTAAACTCTCTCTCCACTTGATATTAGAGCACTGTTTACCTCCCGAGAGAGCTTCCTGGGCAGACTTTAGGGCGGTAGCAGAAGCTTGACCTTAGATGTTTAAGAATTTAGAACCCTGAGAGAGAGATGAAATCTGTCGATGAGAAACACCTAAGTGTTTTGTGGGGATATGTAGGAGGTGAGTACTGTGGTTTTCTAGATGTTATCACTGGTGATGCAAAAGAACATGAGCTCACTGAGCCCAAGGTTCTTCTTTTCCAGACTTACTTATTCAGCAACCAAGCAAGTCCTGCCCAGAAGCATGGAGAGGAGGTGTTAAGTGAGCCCCGTGCTGTTTGCATGCTGCCCCAGCTTTATGTCTGGCCTCCAAAGATGAATAATCAAGGAGAGGAAGGCTATTTTTCTCCTTATTTGTAGAACTCTAGAGCTAATGTTTCCTTTGTATTTACCATGCGCCTCTAAAGGCTGCTGCTTTGCATGCACTACCTTATTTAATCCTTCTCACAAGCCTTTTCAAGTATTATGATCCCTGTCATTGAATTCCTACTTGATCTACTTGTGTTTTCTTATCAAGCACTTGCAATTTTGGAAAGAGCCCTGAGGTCAAGAAAATTTAATGCTTCGTAAGCAGACAGGAGAGACGTGATGTGGTGTTGGACTGAATATGGGAGCTCAGAAGAGTATAGAGAATCAACAACAAGAAGTTCACAGTAGAAGTAACAGGATGGAAAGATGGCAGGTTGAACAGGGGTGAGAGCAAACGATCTCTATTTTAACAATGTGGCCTTAGATAGTATCTACACGTTCAGGGGAGTGTCTCTAAATATGAAAACAGAAGTCTTGAGGATGATCTTGAGATTATGAGGCTGGAAAGGGTGAACTATTTTCTGATTCTAATGACCCACTTAGAAAATTGGGTGGGGGGGCCAGCCCCGTGGCGTAGCGGTTAAGTGTGCGAGCTCCACTGCTGGTGGCCCAGGTTCAGATCCCAGGCGCTCACGGACTCACCGTTTGTCAAGCCATGCTGTGGCAGCATCTCATATAAAGTAGAGGATGATGGGCACAGATGTGAGCCCAGGGCCAATCTTCCTCAGCAAAAAGAGGAGGATTGGCATGGATGCTAGCTCAGGGCTGATTTTCCTCACAAAAAAAAACAAAAAAAGAAAAGAAAATTGGGTGGTTTTCTAGACCCCAAATGAATTCTCAGAATAAGGTTAGAAGTTGTAAAACAGAATATTGTATGTATATTTTGACACTCACCTCCAATTTTATTTTGTGTGACTTGATTTTTGAGTTAACACTGTCTCAAGATGCAAACCACATGGGTTTTAATAATTTTAATTTCACCTCTTATCTCTAAGACACAGGTGAGTGATTCGTTTCTGTGCTAGTTAATACCAAACCTTTCTCATAAACAGTCAAAATATAAATAAAACTTCTTCAAAAGTAACCCAAGGGCAACAGTGGAACCATGCCAGTGTTGTGAGGTAAACATCAATCCTTTCACAAAAGTTCTAACTTGTTGAACTGTGTGTGTTTCCAAGTTTCAAGATTAAAGGAAATATTAAGCAACCCTAAAAGAAAGAACGCCGCCCTAGAAAAAATGAGATTTGCCAAACCCTTCACGCGTCCCCCAGTAAAAACTTAGCAAGCATTCTTGAGTGTCTTCTATGAGCAATGGTCTGTGCAAGTCTCCATAGGGATGCAGGGATGAACGGACATGAACCTGGACAAAAATTACAACACAAAGTAGGAAATGAGTCAGCGCCAAGCCACACAAAGTTTAAAGCAATCAGAGGAGGGAGAGATTGTCAGATGGAAGGCCTTAGGAAGTACGTGGGATTTAAATTTGGTCTTGGATGGGTAAGTGGGGTAAGGCGGGGGCGGGGGGGCACAAGGAGTGTGGGTTTAGAGTAAAGCACAGTGGTGAATGGCCTATTTTGATTGAAGCGGAAATTATGGCTTTTGGGGCCCAATGATAAGTCAATGCTATGAACTTGCTGGTTTGTTTTCTAAAGAGAGCCATTAAAAATTGTGTATGGGAGTGATTTCCTTTGCTGTTACTGAATAATGTGAAAAGTATTTGTGTCAAATATATACCTGTGCCTTCTAGATACACCCTCCACCTTTTGCTTCTTCCTCTCCTCCCTGGCAGGCAGGCCTGTAGAGGCTACAATATCATGGATCTTCCTTACCTTCTGGTTTGGCCAGTGGGGTGACTTGCAAGAGCTCCAAGGGAAGGAAGGGGGCTCCCTTCTTGCAGGGTCATCTTGGGCTGCTGCAGCCCTCACAAGAATTTCACAACATGTCAACGCAAATAATCCATAACAATCTGTAAATCAAAATTGGGGTGAGCTTATTATGAGCCAGATCTGAGGACCATAAGCCCGGGAGAGTCCTCTCACAAAGGAATGGAGCCCTCCAAAGAAGTGGGGGTGTACAGAGTGGTTATATACCATCAAAGAGCATGTATCACATATGATTGCAATGTCCCTTTTACCATAGTCATGAAATTGCTTTACCGGCACAGCAATTTCAGGAACTCAGCAGGTTGGTGGGCTCGAGGTGGGTGGTCACAACAGATCAGCAATCAATCCCTTTCAGTGGGACTGAAAGTTCCAACCCTTTAATCATGGTTGGTTCCCCTGGCAACCAGCCCCCATCCTTAGGTGCTTTCCAAAAGTTACCTCATTTACATAAACCCAGCTGTGGTGCAAAGGGGCTTGTTATGAATAACAAGACACTCATTTCACCTTTATGGCTCTGAAGCAATTTCAGGAACTGAGGACAAAAGACCAAATATTACAACAAAAGATGTTTCCATTGCTCTTATGCTCAGGAAATTCCAAGGATTTTGGGAACTGTGAGCCAGGAACAGTGGACAAAGACTAAATATATATATGAGAAATACATTTGGTCATCTGAATGACCAAATACATGTTTCTTATAAATCACAATATCGCTCTGATGGTTTCTCGTAAACCAGTCTGTCGGCCTCGGTCACCACACAGTCTGTTCTGTTCTTTTCCATCACTCACAGACGTCACTGCACACCATGAAAACGACAATATCTACATCTAAGATCCCACCTGCAGATGCTACCAAATGTTCTGGTCCTCAGGGTGCTCAAACATCTCTGAGGTTGATGAGGAGATAGGGAGAATGTCTCCTCCCCCTGTGTGTCAGCTCAGCCCATTAGCAGTTCTCCATGTGGCCAGAGGCTCGTAAAGTCTCCTGATGAGATCTATGAGCTAATGGCAGAGCTTCCCAACCGTGCACCACGGCACAGCAGTGTACCACAAAGGTTACAGGGGACATTGATTCCCCTGGCTCTTGGGGCAGCCTGGGGGGGACTGAGTGACTAGAGCCCCAGCATTGTCCTCTAAACTTGAGCAGTCTTATTTCATCAACTCCAGTGTGACCTCCAGATACTATCATTTCCTATAAATACCATGTCATGAATCTAGCCATCCACACAAACCCCCTACCCTGTGCCAACCACAAAGGGATAAATATCCAATCTGGACCAGATCAACAATAGACATTGTGCTATTACTTGCATGCTTGCCTTTCCTGTTTTCTGGTTTCTCTTCTTTGTTAGAAAACAAAACTTGCATGCAAATGGAAAGGCAGATTTTGGTGTGTGTGCGTATGTGTGTACTATTAGGAAATAAGCAAGATATTGTCTACGCTCTCATTAGCTAGCCCCAAATGCCCTATTTATATATACCAACCCACTCTGATCGATGAGGAGACAGTCTTGGAGAGTTAGGTCACCTACCTGAGGTTACACACTAAGGGACAGAGCTGAGATTCCAACCCAAGCCTGTCTGGCTCCAGAGACATGTGCCTGACTCCTCACTTGCCACATCCCTTCCTCCCAGTGTTCCACTGATTAGGATAAGACCTTTGAATCGCCACTTAGAGAACAAGTTCTGGTGCAGCCATGGAGGTGCACCTCTCAGAACTCCCTTCAAGAGGGAACTGTCACAAGTAACGCAGTCAGGTGACAGCCTCCAGCTGTAGCAACTTTGGGGTTTGGTGCTGTGGGAGGTCAGAATTTACTACCCAAAATGTGCCTCTTTGGCTTGATTTTTTTTTTTTTCTGTGAGGCAGATCAGCCCTGAGCTAACATCCATGCCAATCCTCCTCTTTTTTGCTGAAGAAGACTGGCCCTGGGCTAACATCCGTGCCCATCTTCCTTTACTTTATATGGGACGCCACCACAGCATGCCCTGACAAGCGGTGTATCGGTGCGCCCTGGGATCCGAACCCCGGGCTGCCAGCAGCAGAGTGCGGCACTTAACCGCTAAGCCACGGGGCTGGCCCCTGGCTTGATTATTTTTAAAAACAAAAGACTCGGAAAGAAACTTTGACCTTTCCCCTCACTGCCTAAATTTGAATTTGAGATGGAAGGCCTGTCCCAGAAAGGAGCTATCACCATAGATAACTCTAGGTGTGGTAAACTGGGAGGAACCTTGCAGAGCCCATTTTCATCAAAGTTCTCTCTCCAGTTGCATTGTCTGTGACTGGCCCAGGAAATATTTGCTTATCAAACATTTGCTTTTCCGTCTCCATGTAAATTGCCTTCCTCCCCTTTGAAGTCTCAAACCACTACCGTCAACATCCCCCTCTGTCTTCAACTAAAGATGATATTTAAGGTGGTGGCTTCAGTCATTTTGGAAATTTCCTCAGTTTTCCTGGGTTTCTCCTATGTACACATGTTATTAAACTTTGTTTGATTTTCTCCTGTCATTCTGTCTATGTCAATTTAATTCTTAGACCAGCCAGAAGGACCTAGAGGGTAGAGGAATAGTTACTCCTTCCCTACAGTGCAATGTTTGAGGCAAGGACATGCTCTCTTCAGGTAGCTCCAACCTGGAGATTGGCATGGGTACTAGGGCCTGGCCACCTCTGCTCAACCTGAGACCCCTCGACAGGAAATCTATGAGCTGGAGCTGCCTGTTGGGCTGGCCGGTATGCTCTCAGAGTTGCACCGCAGCCTGAGGCTCTTCCTACCCAATCCTCCATCCTTGCTCATCTCGTAGGTATCAGACCTGCACTGCGGGCCAAAGGCTCACCCTGCCTGCCCCTGCTCCCTCATCCCTCTATCATTCATAGGTGTTACCCCTCATAGATCTCTTGCACTCTTAACTGTGTCCTGGTGTCTGTGCCCTGACACAAGCTCCTTGAAAGAAGGGCCGTTCTACGTAATTCAGTTTATCCTCCTCAGCACCTAGTACAATACTTTGCACATAATGAGTTTCTTGCTTTTTTTTGGATTAATAAGCAGTTTTACGTGGTGGCAAATGAGCAGTTTCAACATCTTCTTATACCAGTTCTGCGGAAGCTCTGGGCCCAAAGGCCCAGAATGACACAGGTCAAGGCTTTAGAACATCAGACTTACCCACAGATTTTGTTGAGGATTCCTGGTCCCATGCTCAAAGATTCTGACTCAGAGCCATGGGCTAGGGCCAGGACACCGCATTTTTAGTGAGCAATCCCAGTGGATTCTGAACCAGCGGTCCTCAGACCACACTGGAGAAGCACAACTTTTGAGAATGACTACACACACAGCTCCAAAGTTCTCCCCTTTCCTCACCACTACCACATTCGGGGGCATGGGTGTCGCTATGAATTTGGGAGAATCTTGGCATATTCCAGGACCAGGATTTTTCTATCTCCTGGCTATGTTCCCATCTGCATTTAAAAATCAATAGGACCCCAAGGGTAGAGTGTAAAGATTGCCTTGAACCTGGAGGAGCCATAAATTGGCAGTATTACCAGCTGACATCAGCACTGGGATTTTGAAAGTAAGCAATCAGCCTCATTTCACCATGTGGATCACTGTCACGTGAGTCATTATGAATGGAGTGTTCAATTTAATCCAACACTGTCCCTTTGTTATCCAAGCAGGATGTCTTCTATTCATCTCTAGCCCTCCTTCAAGGATAATCTCAAACATCACTTTCTGACTCTAGCTGCACATCTTCTAAGATCTCATTGCCCCTAGTACTTCCTTCCATAGGAGTACATTATATTTAAGTAGCTTACATTATGTATCTTCTTCACCCATCTGCCCAAAAATTCTTTGGAAGTGAAGTCCATTTCTTTTCATCTCTTCATTCCAATGTCTACCCCCGTACCTAGAACACGGTTGGAGCTCAGTTGATGATATGGATGGATGGATAGATGGATGGAAGATGGAAGGAAGCAATGATGGGTGGATAGAAGTAGGAATAAACTCAGGGTGGCCAGATAACTTCATTTCAGTGCTTCATTTCACTTTACCTCCCACACCCATATCCAATATCACATTAACTTAAAAATAAATGATTATGTCACAGAAATATATATTCATCTTCTTTATGGTTTCAACTGATTTAAATTTACTTTAAATGAATTGAAAATATTTATGAGAACATTTTTAAAAAGAAAAACGAAAAAAATTTTTCTAGTCAAGATGAAAATTTGGATTGCAGGAGGCAGTGTGATGTAGTGGGCATTGGAATCAATTAGTCTGAGGTTAAAATCCCACTTTGTTACTTATTGGCTACATAGTTTCAGTATCCTCATGTACAAAATGGGATCAATATTATTTATATCATAACGGTTATATAAGCCCTAGCCAAGTGCTTGACACATGGTAAGGGCTTAACACATATTAATTATCTTCTTCCTTTTTGGCCAAAACTTAATAGAACCTTTGTACTTGGAGACCAAACTCATGTCATCATTTTTTTTTTTTTTAATTTTTAAATGCATACACATAGATTAGATGCTCAGTAAGTACATGTTAGGTGAATGAGAAAATTGTTTCATTGCTTCTGGCTTATCTCAAATTCTAATTTTAGTTCACTTCAGTGTTAGGAAGAGAATTTAAAAGCATAGCAACATGACTCAAAAGATTAAGATTTTCTATCCAGAAATCTTGATTCAAATCTTCAGTGGTTGACTTTTGAGAAGAGTGCAAATGTTGGCATTATCTTCTTTATTAGCAATTTGTAAAGAACTGGGAGCTCACACAGCTGTGTGCAGCTCAGAGATGTACCCAGCAAAGAATAAATTTCCTGCCCACGCAAACTCAAGGCAAAAAACCACAAGCTGTCTTATATTATTCTGACAGCCTGAGCAAGGTTTCTTATTTTTCTCATATAGAAACTTGACAAAATTACAAGAATTTTCCACTGTGTAGAATTTTTACCTTGTGGGATTGTTGAGGCTGATGATATATTTGTTTTAGGAGAGACTAAAGACTCAGAGTTACAGAAATTTACAGATCTCACTCTATCCATTCAGCAAATAAAAATTCCTCTTTTATGCCTTAAGGTGACTAGGGCATGATCTGGAGTGGGTCCATTCACACCCCTCTCTAAGATGCATTCCAAAGGGTACAAGTTCTTGATACTCACGATTGTAGTGTACTCAAAATTGTCAAAGTGGGCCAGGCCTCCTCGAAACCCTGCTGAAGCCTGTCTCTCATTTAAAATGGACAGCAGTGGGAAAAAGGGATTCAATAGAGGTTGTTCTGTTTACAGTTCCATTTACTGGAATCCATCAATACAGAATACAGAGAGGGCTGCAGATACCTAATATTCTCAGTAAAGCTAAGTACTAGGCAAAGACCAAGGAAACTCATCTATGGGGCATTCATTATGTAAGAAGCACTTAACATTATTATGTATTTGTATATCTATTTTATTTATACCTTCTTTCTAAAAGGACTATAGAGCCTTGTATAAGAAAACACACAGGATAAGTGGGAACACTATACGATAGGAAATAAAGATGAAGCCAGAAGGAGGGCGTGTACACAGTGCACATTCTCAGTCCACTTGCTAGCAGTGGGCTGCAAACCCAGTTTGGAAACTCCTACCAGCCAATGCATGGTTCTCAGGGGTTCCGTGTGGTTCTCAGTGTCCACAAAGCAAAAGCAGACCTGTTGCTCTGAGACACTGCATTCCTGGAATGAAACTCAAGGGAGATATTCCCACCCCCATAAGTTTGTAAGGGGTGAGGAGTTTCAGTGTATTACACAACAGCCCAGATCTGCCTGCATCCCACTGTCATACCGTCTCAGAGCTCATTCTTCAGGACCCTGTATATACAAAGAAAAGTAGCAGAATGGGAGTCAAATCACTACTTGATTAATAGACGCTCAACTGCTCAATATTTCCACAGTCAAGGTCATCTGGTAAAAACCACCTTTAGCATGAAGTTAAGGCTGAAGCAGAATCAAGTCTCCCATCTCCTTCTGGAAATGCACATGTAGGTGTGCCTACAAAAGGGAGTCAGGTCCCCCCAGATTTCTGAGCCTCCTTGTCTCCCCTACTACATGGAGCAGAAGCAAGAAGAGGGCATAACTAAACCGGAAAGTAGGATGATGTTAGCTGCATAACAAACCAGCCCAACCTTTGTGGCATAAAAAAATGTCTCTTACTACTGTTCTCTCTTCTGGTTCTGAGAGTTGACTTGGCTCAGTGAGGAGGTTCTCAATGAGTCTCTCACTCAGTTGCAGTCTGATGGTGGCTGGGGCTGGAATCATCTCAGAGGCTTCCTCCCATGTGTGTCTGGTGGTTGATGTCGGCCATCATTTGAAAATGCAGCTGGGGGCCGGCCCCGTGGCTCAGCGGTTAAGTGCGCGTGCTCCGCTGCTGGCGGCCCGGGTTCGGATCCCAGGCGCGCACCGTGGCACCGCTTCTCTGGCCATGCTGAGGCCACGTCCCACATACAGCAACTAGAAGGATGTGCAGCTATGACATACAACTGTCTACTGGGGCTTTGGGGGGAAAAAATTAATTAATTAATTAATTAATTAAAAAAAAAAGAAACTGCAGCTGGCACCATGGGTGGAATATCTACACCAGGCTCCTCCATGTACACCGGGCTTTCTTACAGCATGACATTTGGGATCCAAGAGCAAGCGTCCCAAGAGATTGAGAGACAGATGAGGCAGAAGCTGTATCACTTTTTTATTCTGAAATAAACTTTACTTTGACATAATTTTAGATTTACAGAAAATTTGCAAAGAAAGCACAGTTTCCATACACCCCTCAGCCAGTTTCAGGTCCCCCTAATGTCAGCATCTTTCCTTACCGTGGTACATGTGTCAAAATTAAGAAACTAGCATTGGTTCATAACTATTAATTAAACTCTAGACTTTAGCAGGATTTCACTAGCTTTTCCGTTAATGTCTATTTTTTCTGTTCCAGGATCCAATCCCGGGTCCCATTTTGCTTCTATATTTATATCTCCTTAGTCTCCTGTGGTCTATGAAAGTTTTGAGGAGTACTAGTTGGTTATTTTGTAGAATGTCCCTCAAGTTGGATTCCTCTGATGTCTTTCTCATGATTAGCCTGAGGGGGTGGTTTTTGGAAAGAACACCACAGAGGTGAAGTACCCGGCTCATCACATCACGGCTGGGGGTACATGATGGCCACGTGCCATCACTGGTGATGTTAACTTTGATCACTTGGTTGAGATCTTGTTTGCCATGTTTCTCTGCAATGAAGTTGCTGTTTTTTGCCTTTTCATATTCTATTCTTTGAAAGCAAGTCACTAAGTCAAACTCCATGCTCAAAAGGGAGTGAGGAGGCTACAATCCCCCTCCGGGGGGGGGTATCTGCATGTATTACTTGGAATTCTGTGTGGAAGATCTGTCCTCTCTCATTTATTTATTTATACCAGTGTGGACTCACGTATATTCATTTTATACTTTGCATTATAACATAACACTATGTTATTTTATTGCTCAAATTGTTCCAGCTTGGGGCATTGGGTGTTCCTTTAGTTTGGCTGCTGTGTCCCTTTGACATGCCCCTGTCCTTTAATGTTTTTTTGAGCACTTCCTCACATTCTGGAATATAAGATGCTCCAGGCTCACTTGTCTTTCCCTACCCTATCCCCTCAAATCAACCATTTCTACAAGGAGCCCTGGTTCCTTTTACAGGATGATGGTAGTGTTATCACCTTTTATGACCTTAGACTCAAGTCACATAGTGTCTTTCTGCTGGTTGAGAGAGTCACAAAGGTCCACCCAAGTTCATTGGGGAAGGACATAGACTCCATGTCTTAATGGGGGAGTAGAAAGGCAACATTGTAAGAAGAGTCTCAGGATGAGAGATATTGGTATGGCTATATTTGAAAAATACAAGCTGTCACAGGTGGTCAGGGTATTGCAAAGAGAAGGTGAAATTTGAGCAAAGACTTAGAGGAGGTGAGGAAGTCAGCCATGTGGCTATCTGTGGGAGGAATGTTCCAGATAGAGGTAATAATTAATGCAAGGACCTTACAATGAGACCATATCTGGTGTTTTGAAGGAACAGCCAAGGGGTCATCATGACTTATGGGGAAGGAGTGATGAGGAGAATCATAGAAGATGAGGATGGAGAGGTAAAGAGAGGATGGAGAGGATAGAATATAAAGGCCCTGGAGGACATTGTGAGGATTTGAGTGAGCAGCCATTGCAGGGTGTGGAGTGACAACATGATCTGACTTATATTTTAAAATGATCACTATGGCTATTCTGTTGACAACTGACTTCAGGGGATGGGGTGGAAGGAGGCAAACCAGTCAGGATGCTGCTGCAGTAATCTACACAGAGGTGATGGTGGTTTGGACCAGGGTGATAGCAGTAGAGGTGGCACAGAGTGCTTGGATTCTGAACACCTTCTAAAGCTACAGCTAACAGAATTGCCTGCTGGATTGGAGATGGGGTGTAAGAGAATGAAGAAAATCAAGGATGACTTTAAAGTTTGGCCTGAGAAATTGCAAGGATGAAGTTGCCATCAATTGAGATGACTATGGTAGGGGAAAGATCGAGAGCTTATTTTTGGAAATGTGGCTTTCCAGACGTCTATTAGACATCCAAGTAGAGATGTCAAGCAAGCCTTGAGTATACAAATCTGAAGTTCAGGAAAGGAGCCTGGACTGGAAATACACATTTGGATGTGATTGCATAGAGACTTGTATTTCAGGTCATAATGAGATCACCAAGGAAGCGAGTAAAGATAGAGAAGAGAATCAAGGACTGATCCCTGAGGCACTCCTACATTAAGAAGGAACCATCAAAAGAGACTGAGAGGAGTGACCAATAAAATATAATAAAAACCAAGAGTGTGTGGTGTTTGGGAAGAAAGTGTGTCAAGAAGGAAAGAGTTGGGGCCGGCACGGTCGTGCAGCGGTTAAGTGCATGTGCTCCGCTGCGGTGGCCTGGGGTTCGCGGGTTCGGATCCTGGGCGCGTACAGATGCACCGCTTGGCAAGCCATGCTGTGGTGGCGTCCCATATGAAGTAGAGGAAGATGGGCATGGATGTTAGCCCAGGGCCAATCTTCCTCAGCAAAAAGAGGAGGATTGGCAACAGCTCAAGGCTGATCTTCCTCACAAAAAAAAAAAAAAAAAGAAGGAAAGAGTCATCAATGTCAAATGATGCCACTCATTTCAGTAAGATGAGGATTCAGACTCTGACCTTTAAATTAAACAATACAGAGGTCATTGATTTTTCTTTTTTATAACTTTATTTATTTATTTTTCCCCCAAAGCCCCAGTAGATAGTTGTATGTCATAGTTGCACATCCTTCTAGTTGCTGTATGTGGGATGCGGCCTCAGCATGGCTGGAGAAGCGGTGCGTCGGTGCGCGCCCGGGATCCGAACCCGGGCCGCCAGTAGCGGAATGCGCACACTTAAACAGCTAAGCCATGGGCCGGCCCTGATTTTTCTTAACAAGAGCAGTTTAGATGGAATCACAGGGCTGAAAGGCTGAGGGTAATGGTTTTAACAGAGAATGTGAGGAGAGAAATTGGAGATAGTATAGATATCTCTTTGAGGAATTTTACTGCAAAAAGGAATGAAACGAATGGTGTGGTAACTAGTGGGGAGAAATAAGTTCAAGAGAAGGTTTACATGCCCACGGGAACAAGCCAGTAAAAAGTAAGAGGCTGATGCTTTAGGAGAGAAGCGGCCCACTGCTGATGCAATGGCCTCGCGTAGGTGAGTGGGCTGGAGGCTGCTGCGCAGGGCCTTCAGGAGGAGCACATAGGATTCCTCTGACTCCAGGCGGAAAGGCAGAGGGAGCGGGTGCAGATGCTGGCAAGTCGATGTGGTGTTGGGGGCCAGCTGAGAGTCTCTCCTGATTGATCCCATCTTTCCAGTGAAGTGAGAAGCAAAGTCGTTAGCTGAGAGGGCGAGTATGGGAGGGTGTGTTAGAGGTTTGAGGAACGAGGAAAAGGTGCAGAATAGGCATCTTACCGCGTGGGGCAGTGAATGGATTAGGGACGTATGGTATGAATTCCTGGCAGTGTCACAGGACCACCTGAGGGTTGTTGTCTCAAATTCACAGTGAGGTTAGTCAGCACCGCTGTTTTCTCCAATCACCTTCAAGGGCAGGTGCCGGGTAGGCAGAGCAGTGGCTTTAGCCAGGGGATGATGAAGTGAGAGAGGAGGATGTAAGCAAGGGAGTGATTATAACGACCGACTCTGGAATTTAAGCTGAGTAGGCAGGATAGTGAGGACACGTGGAGCGGGTGAGACAATGTCAAGATTACAGGATGGTTGGACTGAATGTTTAGTGGACAAAAGGCAGAAGCCTGTCACACCTTTGACACTGAGTGGCCCTGCCCACTAGTAATAGTCAGTTTTATGAATATATCAATCAGATCATCAATTCTTACTCCCTTGGACTGGAAAGTTTCCCAGGGAAAAAGAGAGACAAGCTTGGAGTGGGAAGGAAGACAGAAATGCCCCCCTTGCCAATACTATACACAAAAATTAGACAAGGTGATAAATGAAGTTCTTTGTGCAGTAAATGCAATGAGTTTCATAGAGTCTTTTTTCTCTTTTCTTTTTTTTTTTTTGGTGAGGAAAATTAGCCCTGAGCTAACATCTGTTGCCAATCCTCCTCTTTTTGCTGAGGAAGATTGGCCCTGGGCTAACATCCATGCCCATCTTCCTCTGCTTTATATGTGGGACACCTGCCACAGCATGGCTTGATAAGTGGTATGTAGGTCCATGCCCGGAATCCAAACCTGCAAACCCCAGGCCGCTGAAGCAGGGTGTGTGAACTCGACCACTATGTCACTGGGCCGGCCGCTGTCTTTTTTCTTATAACAGCCTTTGATGAAGGCTTCTGGCTTCACCAGGCTAAGGCACAATGCTGACATTTAATACTGTCTTGCAGTCATCCCACAGAGGGTAGGATCAACACCCCCTGCCCCAATTTTTGTTGGGATGTTGAGATAGATGATGCCATACAAACACCAAGAGAACATGAAGAGACATTACTCACACGTTGGGGCTTTCTGGGGAGACCGGGTAGTCAACCAGGCTGGGCTGAAAATGCCTGGAGAGAAGGAAGGGAGAGGGGCTTGTAAGTGTGTGTGTGTGTGTCTGTGTGTGTGTGTGTGTGTGTGTGTGTGGTCAGGAGGTAGGCTTGGAGTGAGGAGAACTTCCTTGCTGGCGCCAAGAGAGGGAAGGCAGTGGCTTCTATATAGGCTCTCTAAAAGGAGAAGGGTCGGGGACGTGGGACCTGAAAGTTGTCAGCTGTCAAACATCAAAAATGGAGTAAGAGTCTTTATTATAAATATACGCCACTAATCTGTTAGGCTGTGCCTAAAATTTTATGCTTTAGAGTCAGGCTGGAGTTAAATCCTGGCTCTTTAGCTGTGTGATTCTTATTAGCTCCTTGACCTCAGGCAAATTACTTAGTTTCTCTACTATGTCTCAGCTGTCTTGCCTGGAGAAGAGCCACAAAAGTAGGTGACTCCTGGGTTGTTGTGAGGCTCAATAATGTTGGTGAACTGCTTCGCCCCGCTTCGCGATTTAAGACGCCACATACTAATTTCTGAAAATTCTGTGATTGACATTTCTATTTCAGATATGTGTAATCTTCATGGCTGAACCATGTCATGTTGCCAATGGCTCCGAATAAATATGTTATTTTTTAATAATTTACTTCTTTTAATTTTGAAGGCATTTCATATTCACTGCATAAAAACTTATACCTTTATGCTCTGTTCTTTTTTTTTTTTAATTTTATTTACTTATTTTTCCCCCCAAAGCCCCAGTAGATAGTTGTACGTCATAGCTGCACATCCTTCTAGTTGCTGTACCTGGGACACGACCTCAGCATGGCCAGAGAAGCAGTGCGTCGGTGCACACCCAGGATCCGAACCCGGGCCGCGAGCAGTGGAGCGCATGCACTTAACCGCTAAGCCACGGGGCCGGCCCCTCTGTTCTGTTTAAGCTCCTCTAATAGTTTATAGTTAGAAAACAAAACTTAACACTAGAAAAATAAGCGAAGGAATCTTGGGTAAATCAGCTTGTGAAGTAAAAGGCTCTTTTATTTTTTTAATTTATTTATTTTGTGAGAAGATCAGCCCTGTGCTAACATCTGCCAATCCTCCTCTTTTTTTTTTTTTGCTGAGGAAGACTGGCCCTGGGCTAACATCCATGCCCATCTTCCTCCACTTTATATGGGACGCCGCCACAGCATGGCTCTCCAAGCGGTGCGTCTGTGCGCTCCCGGGATCCGAACCGGCAAACCCTGGGCTGTGGCAGCGGAGCACGCGCACTTAAGCGCTTGTGCCTCGGGGCCAGCCCCAGTAAAGGGTTCTTTTAATTTATGTATTATTATTAATTTATCTTTGAAGTTCAATTTTTCATAGATTCTTTTACATCACAGAATACATTTAATACGTTTTGAGAAAGCAAAAGCGTGATTTTTTCACATTGTTTATTGGCGTCTCCTATATGCTTAACACTCACTCATTCATCAAATAACTACTGAGCGCCAACCTTGTTTGAAACAATGGGACAGGCCCCGGGGATTATGCCATGTGAACAAGCACATACAGACTCTACTCTCATGGGATTTGGTAGTCTAGGGGGGATGATGAACAGTCAAATAATCTCATTCTAACAGTCAGGGTTTTTTTTTCTTGCAAAAGACAGAAACCAACTCTGGTTACCATAAAAGGAAGAGACAGTTTTGGAATGAGGCTGCGTAACCCACGGATACCATGGGAAGCGGAGACAGCAATCACACTTAGAAAATGGAGCGTTGCTAAGGGAGCCTGGGCCCCCGAACCCGGTCAAAGCCTGGACAGGGCATTCCTGTCGCCCCTGCTGAATTCTGCCATGGAAATCACTGCCACACAGGACAGGAGGGCAGCTACTGCGCCACTACCACCACGGCCATGATGAGCCCTAAGCTGCCCTTGCTTCTTCATGGCCCTTGCTCTGTGTTCACCCAGGAGCAGAAGCATCCAACCGGCTGTGCCCGTAGCCCTATGCCCACAGCCTTGCCGTTGGATTGAGGTCAAAAAGAGCACCTTTTGTTTTCCGTGCTGGGAACTAGGAAATGCTGGGCAAGCAACCAACTGACAAACACAATTAACATCCACAACACGTGCAAAAGAAAAATTACTATTGTGAAGTGCTTTGAAGGGGCACCAGCAACAAAAGCGCGCAGCGCTCTCGGTGCCTCCGTCTTCCCGAGGGCTGGAGCCGCCGGCAGCGCTGCCTCTCGGGGAGGCGCCTCGGCCAGGGCAGCGTGGCCCACACCTCGGTCCTTCCGGGGCCCTCTGTGCACCATCTGCGCTCCCATTTACGCCCGCTTTCTCTTCCTTAATTACATCCACTTTACGTATCACTACTGTAAATGGAAAGCCAGCATCATTTGCCAAAAATGGAAGGTAAAGGTAAGAATAAATACAATGAAACACGACAAAACGATGAAGATCTAGCTAGATACTTTGTTGAAGGTTCCGAGGCTGCGGCCTGCTTTCAGCAAGTGTCAGGTGTTGAAAATATAGTGGCACCAATCGGAGACTTTCTACTTGAGCTTATTAGAAAAATTAAAAGAGGACAGAAGAGGCACAAAACTTCGAACTTGGTATTTTAGTGCTTTTTATTTATTTATTTATTTTTTTGTGAGGAGATCAGCCCTGTGCTAACATCTGCCAATCCTCCTGTTTTTGTTGCTGAGGAAGACTGGCCCTGGGCTAACGTCCGTGCCCATCTTCCTCCACTCTATATGGGACGCCGGCACAGCATGGCTTGCCAAGCGGTGCATCAGTGCGTGCCCAGGATCTGAACCGGCGAACCCTGGGCGGCCACAGCGGAGCGCGCACACTTAACCGCTGTGCCACCGGACCGGCCCCTTTTAGTGCTTTTTAAAACGCTCTCTGGGCACCATTTAAAATTAACTTTCCTACCACTAGTAGTACACGTCCCATGCTTTGAGTGCTAAATATTAGAAAGAGTTTGGGCTTAAAAATGGGTATGATTTGAGTTTGAATTTCAGTTCCCACACTTATTTGCTCCTTTAGGCACATTATATAACCTCTCTGAGCCTCAGTATACCCATCTGTAAAATGGATGCAATAATACCAATTTTCCTGGTGTATTAAATAGATCAGTGCTTCCCAAACTGTATTGTGCATACAAGTCATCTGGGGATCTTCTTAAACTGTAGGTTCTGATTCAGTAGGCTTGGGGTGAGGCCGAAGAGTCTGCATTTCTAATAAAATCCCAGGTCATACTGATGCTGAGATTTTGTGGACACACTTTAAGCAGCAAGGTTGTAATTTTGTGCTGTCATTATGGTAATCACCAGCCACACGTGGCCCCTGAGCCCTTGAAATGTGGGCTCATGCCCCTAAGAAATGGAATACTTTTAATTTCAGTTAATTTTTAAAAACTGATACCTGGTTCAGTTTATTAGAAAACAACTTTTAGTATACTTGGAATAGCTTGTGAATCTATCTTTTCAGCTGTTAATTTTATGAGATCTAAATAACTGAACATCTATTTCCAATGAAAATCTAATGTCTGAATTGAGATATGCTTCAAGTATAAAATAAACAACAGATTTTGAAGACAGTTAAAAAAAATGTAAAATGTCTTGTTAATAAATTTTCTATTGATTGCATGTTGAAATGATAATATTTTGGATATGTTGGGTTAAAATGTACTGCTAAAATTAGTTTCATCTGTTTCTTTTTACTTTTTTAAAATGTGGCTACTAGAAAGTATGAAATTATCTATGTGGCTCACGTTATATTCCTATTGGACAGTGCAGGCACAGACCCGTGTGCACAGGGCCAGCCCTGGCGGCTCCCTTCCTCCCGTCTAAACTGGGTGGGTGACTTCTGGTTGGAAAGAGTAAGTGAGGTGGTGAAGACAAAGTTTCTTCCTTCCCGGCGGGAGGCTGAGCCAACATTAGCAGCAAGTTCTGCAGCTCACAGACTATTTCTTCTGTGGTGGGCTATTTCCATTGCATTCCAAGGCAGGCTCTGCTTTTTGGAGAGGTAAAAAATGAATATGTCAGCGGCCCAGAGTCAGTTGCTCAAAGCTGGCTTTCATAAGAAGATGCTCGCTTTTTAAGAGTTGAAGGTCATGGCAAAGGGCCCACTGGACCCAACCTCCTCTGTGTCATTAAGGGGAGTTAATTAAAGCGGTGTGGGCTCCTGCAAACGCACTGCCTGATTTCCTGGTCGACTCGGCAGTTCCAAAGGGGGCTGAACGTTTCATGAAGAGCAGTAATGAAGACATCTGCAAATTGACAACAACCAAGAAATTAGCAAAAGGAAGTGTGCGGAGATGAAAGTTAGTTTTCTCATATCATAAATCACATTATGGTAACCTCACTGCCCCCACTCTTGTGAAAAAAATAATTTTTTTTTAACCAACTCAGCCAAATATTTACATGTAGAATCAGACCTGGCAGCAAATTCAAAGAAAACTCTTAAGGGCAGCAAAAGCTGCTTCTGTACCAGAGGCTTGGGGTCTCCAGGTCTCAATTAACCTTTCTAAATAGGAACTGACAGCCTGGGATGGAAAATGTGGGGGAGACTAAAATGTTTTTGAAGAATGTTTGACTACAAAGTAAACAGCCTGAATAGAAAATATTAAATCAGATGCTGCCTCCACATTCCATAAAGCTGAGTGCACAGTGAAATGTACTGTAGAGTTAAAAGGCTTGGATAAAAGAAATCATGAGACAATTTTAGTTTAGTGATGACTCAGACTTCACAGAATTAGTTATGTTGGCATAAGACAGAGAATTCATTTTTTCTAATTATGTTAGATCTTGACATGAAGTTGTACAGTTGGCAGTGAAGGCATAAATTTAAAGACATTTATCTTTAAGCCTCTTGTCCTTTCTGTCACCTAATCAAACTATGAGAAAATATTTACTAGGTATATTATTTATTAAAGAGTAGAATGTCCTTTTGGTAATCAAATTTTTTTTTTTGCACAAAATAGTACAGTAAATATTTATTATTCAGATTCAGGATTTATTTTGCTTTAGATGGATGCAAAAGGAAGATGAGTTTAGCAATTCATAGCATAATCAAGACTGTAATGGGAAAAGTTTAAATGCCAGAACAGAACATGTTAGAAGCAGACTTTTATAAGCTAATGTTTCATTGTCAGTTTCCAAAAATCTTATTATCCAACACTTATTCTCATTTGAGTGCCTTTACATATTTAAAAGCAATATCCTACATCTCAAAGAATCTAATTGATCAAGATAAGCCTTTTACATTAGCCTGTTCTAGAGAGATTTTTACTATATTTTAAAAATGTATAATTCAATTAATCTTAAAGGGTAGTATATTCAGAACTACTGCTTACCTGATGAGCTTGTAGATCATGGAGAAAATATCTCTGTCTCCCCTGCTCCTTTGCACGAGCTGTTTTCTCAGCCAGGACTGTCTCTGTCTGTCCAGGCTGGCAGAGCTCCATTCATCTCTCAATTTCTTGCCCTGGGGATGTCTCTGCTAAGCATCTCTAACCCTGAATTTCCACCCTTGCTAGAGGTAATTCTCCAACATACCCTGTTTGGCATTGTTATTGGACTTATTGCGTTATTATAAATGTTCCCAGATCAGTCTCAGAAACTGGGGATTGTGTTTTTTTCATCGTGGTACCTCTTCTGCCTAGAACAGTCCTGGAATAGGGCAGATGCCCAGTGAATTCTCTGGACCAGAATTTAAAGCATCACTGAGTCATTTGTGCAACAAGACTGCTTATTACTATAATTTCTGCTTTGCTCTGGTCGGCTCTCCCCTTGTCGCCCAGCTTCAGTCTTCCACATTTGCCCCTTGGGACGATTGTTGCTGGGGCCTTTAGTCACATAGCTCTTCTTGATTTTCTTTCTTTCTTTCTCGGGAATGCCTCATTGAGAACCAAGATCCTCTGCTCTCTTCCCTTCAACTGGCCTGGTCACTGAGATGAATGAGCCGTGCCTTAAACCTCCATATATATGGATTTTTTTTTCTTTTAGGTGTCCCTTGTCCTTCCCTACAATCTGGATTGCATTAGGCTATTCCTAAATCCATCAGACTTTTTCGTGTCTAAAACCCCAATTGTGGACAGTTCTGAAGACATGAACGGTAGTATTAACTCACAGAACAAAAGCTTCCAAGTATACACACCAATATTTTAAGTCTGGGTGACGGGACTAAGGGTAGTTTTCCTTGTCATTAGATACTTTCCTTATTTAATAATGATTATTCTTATAATCTGAAATAAAAACCAAAGCTATTTAAATTTGGGAATGTTTCATAACAAATATAATCCAAAATCTCCCATATAAAACTGTTTCTAATCCAATGATGAAAGGTAATGTTCCAAAAAGGGAAAGTGTAAACAGCTGTTTTCTTAATAAAACCACTAGCTATAATTCTTTTGTTCTATCTTCAAATTAACCCAATTAGTCACATGACAAATCTCAAAGGAGCTTTATATTTTTATACATACTAATAAAGCCTCATTTATTTAGTATAGATCCAACTATGAATTATTCATGTCGTCTGCTTTCCAACTCCTTCAGGCTGTTCCCTTTCCAGAGACTGGAAGGGGGGAGAAACAGAACACAAAAATAAAATGATTTAATTGAGTTGTTTGTTATTTGTATTAAGTAATGTTTTGGAGAAGAAGCTTGAAATTAATAGTTAAAAGAAATTATATACATATAGATATATACACACATACACATATATACATGGATCCACTATTCATGGGTCTTCTAGTTCCACAGGAAATCAAGAGCCACTGCAATGTCCTTTCTGATACACTAAACCAAATCTACCACCTACAACATCAAAACTACCTCCACATGCGTGTTTCAAGGTTGCATGGCTTTCAAGGGTCAAGCTCTATCCAGCTTCTCCACTATTGAAAAAAGGAAAACCAGTAATGCAAAATACAATACCTTTCAAATGGTCTCTTTAAATTCGCTAAAGCATTGCAGCAAAGCTAAAGCCTATTAAGTTTAAAAGTTTCTTGAAGTTATCAGAAATCTGCATTTAGAAAGCCATGAATCGGGCCAGCCCCGTGGCTTAGTGGTTAAGTGCGTGCGCTCCGCTACTGGCAGCCCAGGTTGGGATCCTGGGTGCGCACCCACGCACCGCTTGTCCGGCCATGCTGAGGCAGCGTCCCACATACAGCAACTAGAAGGATGTGCAACTATGACATACAACTATCTACTGGGGCTTTGGGGGAAAAAAATAAATAAATAAAAATTAAAGAAAAAAAAAGGAAAGAAAGCCGTGAATCACATATCTGTTTTTCAGAAGGAAGAGGTATTGGAGTGTTTGTTTACTCTAAAGAGAATTAATTTACACTAATTTCTATTATTGAAAAATTAAGACAAAAATAAAGCTTTACAAAGCATAATAAATATGTAGAGACAACACCCTACATCTAGATTCAGCCTCAACTTTATTTTTAACTAGAATCTTGGGCAAGTCACAATTTCTCAGGGGTCTTAACTCACTCATGTATACAGTGAAGAAAAGATATGATTAGCTGCTCCAAAGTGCTGGTTCCTTAGAGCTCTAGAATTTTATGAGAGGCTACGAGTTCCACACAAATGCCTATGGGGTTAGACATGTAACATATAGGAGTGAAAAGACCAGAGTGAGAAAAATTTTTTTTGAGAGTGAATCCTTATCAGTCAATCTTTCATTATTCTACACTCAATAGCAATAAAAATATTTCATAAAAATATGGTATGGAGACCATAGGGAGTGGTGGGGACTGTGGCAAACTAGAGAGTAGGTAAAGCACCAATCTATTGTTACCATATGGAATGGAGGGTCTAATGTGGCCAGATGCCAACAATTTGGATGTTTTTAGTGAAATCTAATTGTTAATGTAGGCGATCAATTAAAAACATTAAAAAAAAAAAACACCTCATGGGCCATTACAATTCCGGTCAAATGAAACACATCAAAGAAGCAAATAGGGCTCACAGACTACCGGTTTACAATTTCTGTTCTACTTTGTGTCCCTTGTGCTGGGATCAGTACATATTTATCTGCTAATAACATCCTTTTAATGAAAATTCTTACTATCATAACCCACAGAGTATTTACTGAGTTCTTTTTACAGGCTGTACTCTGTGCTAGGACTTTCTGACTGTTCATCTTGTTTATCATCCCAATAACACTGAGAGGTAGGTAGATATACTGTTATCCCAATTTTACAGGATAAAGTAAGGCTCATAGAGACCAAATAACATGTTCTAAGTCACACAACTCATTTTTTACAGAATCTAGTCTAAAATATTGACATGAAAATATTTACAATTTTACGCTGAACGAAAAAAGGCTATAAAAAGTGAGTATGATTTTTAAACTGCTTTTTAAAAATATTTTTAATGATTATATATTATTCTATCATGAAGATATGCTATAATATACATAAACAAGACTCTAAATCATTAAACACTTGAGTTGCTATTAAAATCATGTAGGGAAGCATTTTTTAAAAAATCCTGACTTATTTATTTAAAATCATTAATTGCTGGCCTATATGTCAGTAACTTTATTAGATGCTGTCTTCAAAGGGGAATTTGACTGGTAATGTCTCTCTGGTAAGCAAGGTTTATCTTATACATATATGTAAAAAAAGCCACAGGGTTTCTTTGAACTTCAAGCAGGAATTCAGATCAGCTACATACATTTTTAAATTTAAGCAATCACCTCTGAATTAGTGGTCAGGTCCTGAATTGCATCCTTCATCTCTTGGGGGGAAAGAAGATAGGCTACCCCGAGACAACTTGGTTTGGAGAATCCTACAATCAATTACAGCGGGTTTCTCAGCTAGAAACTTTAGGAGACTTTATTGAGATTTATGAACTGAATTTGAGAGCTACTCCTGTTAGCGGGATATACTTTGGGGTCCCTTTGTCATCTATACAGATGACAAAAAGTGGGTCTGCATCTTTTCTCAATTTTCCACTTTTCATAGCAGTAGAATCCCAAATACTACAATTTCAAAATAACAGCTGCCAGGCTGCAAACACAGGGATATAAACACATCAGAGGAGAGGGACCAAGATGATGATGAAGCAACTTGAAAACATAAATTTTTCTCTCTCAATCTAAAACACTTTCGAGAATGAGAGGAGGAGCTTAGTCACATTGGGATGGCAGGTTTGTACACAAAGACTTTCCCTGCTAACCTGGGACATACATATGTCATTCTACTATGAAGAACAGTTGTAGAAACTGGAGATATTGAGCATGGACAAGAGAAGATGGGGATGGAGTTTGGAGGGTGGGGGACATGCAAGTTGCCTTTAGGTGTCTAAAAAACTCCATGAGGAACTGGTGTGATATGATCTTGATTCTAACACTTGGAGCGACTGGACCGTGCTGAAGAGGCTTTGCAGTTTGATGTAATGGTCATGAGTTCGGTTGTTGAATAGCTCTGGATCAAATTCCAGATGATACGAACTAGATGTGTTGCCATAGGCAAGTTTCTTAACTTCTTTATTATAAAAGAGGGATAGTGCTGTAATGACTTACTGAGATAAACAGGAAAGCAAGTGACCTAAGAGAGGGGCTTAAGAAATGTTAGTGTGTGCACTGGATCTAGTGCTAGAAATATTCAAGCCAGGGATAGACCACCAGTTAGGTAATGTTATGGGATCTTTTAGGGATTAACTAAATGGGTGGTTGGAGCCAACCTTTTTTGACTAATTTAACTTAGAAATAGAAAAAAAATCAATTAGTAATTTTTTCTAGGTAAGAGATAAGGTTATTTTATGTAAAATCTTATTTTAAAGATGTATACCCTTAAATATTGTATTATAAATATTTTAATATAATATTCATCATAAAATATAACATTTTCTTGTCAAGTAATACATGCTGTTTACTTTCAACCAGGCAAAAAAAGCATAATGTGCTAGAAATAAATTTAAAAATGACATATTGCTTGATTTTGAGACTGTATCTGCAAATATAGACTAGAACTTCAAAAACAAGTAAACTTCCATGACCTGATATTTGAAATCCTTTCATTTTGCTTTCACAAAACCAACTGGCTTATTTTAAAATTGGTCATATATATATTTTTTTTTTAAATAATGAGATAAAGAGGTTTTAACTTATTAGTGAGCACATTTCCACAAACAGATATGTTTCAGGTTAGTTTTTAGTCACAGTAAATATAAAAATAACATAATCCCTTATATTTTCTCAACATTGATTTTTAAAGTACTAGAGACAACCTGACTTTTTAAAAGCATTTTGTCCAAAATGTACAAAAGTAAGCAGAATTTCTGGTACTGAACATCATCTTGATGGGAAAATTTACAAAATTATTTTTTATGCTCTTCATTACCTTCTTGCATTTCAGCATTGTAGTTCTCAATGCTTTCCTCTGTTTAACCCAGTAGTCCCCAAACTTTGGCTGTATGTTAGAATCATCTGGGAAGTTTTTAAAAATCCCAATGCCCAGGCCACACCCTTGACAACAATGCCGGGGGTGGGATCCTGGTACCAGTATGTTTTAAAGCTCTCAGGTGACTCCAACGTGCAGCAAAGTTTGGGAAATACTGATTTATCCCATGATCCATTATGGGAATACAGATATGACCAGCAACCAAAAAAGCAATTAAAACTACATAACAGTCCCAAACCATCAGACCAGCTTGTGGTGTTCAGCTAAATGATAATGTAGTAAAAATATTGAATGACTGGGTCACTAGCACACCGATCTGATCCCCACCCACCTCCCAGATGTGCAAGAGGCAAGCAAACTGCTGCTTTTTAAAAGGAAGAATGTTTTTAAAGGGAAAATTGACTAAAAACATAGAAAAAAAGGAAATGGAAGCAAACACTATTACTTCTAATGAGATGAATCCCCAGGGTATCTTCATAGAGCCTTGGGTGTTTATGAACCAGTTGGGACCTAAGGGCCCTTTCAACTCTGAAATTTTCTATTTAAACCAAATTTATTGGGAGAGGGAGACAGGAACAGCTCTTCACAGGATTGTTTCTGTTGCTACTGACTCAGTACCATCTCGCATTGCCCTTCATGATGGTCAAAGTGCTTTCAGGTTTCCAAGCTCATCTGAACATCCAAAGCTGGGGAGGGGTCGTAACACCATCCTGTTGAGGAAAGTGAAGGCTCACGGTACTAAAAGTTGGTACAAGGCAGAGTTGGGACCAGAATCCAGGTCTGCTGACTCCTAGACAAATGCTCTTCTGACATAATACTGCTCCCCCAAAACCTCAGAGATCCACTCTTTCAGCCTCAGCACCCTCCCTGGAGAGACGATTTTCCTCTGGACAAAGCACTCCTCACTTTTTCTCCCTCACACGTCTGTTGTGTTGAGGGTGGAGGGCGGCCGGGTGGTGCATGCACTCTGACGAGGTATAGAGTACAAAAGGGGCCAGGAACACGGAGCGCTCCAAGGAGGAATTTGCAGGAGAGGGAGGAGCACACGAACAGAGAGCGTGCTCGTGGCAGTGGAGAGAGGAGCAGGTGACAACTACTTGAGGCCAAGGGATTGTTATGGAGCAAATAAAGAGCCAAAGGTTTTTTTTTTTTTTTTGTATTTATTTTTTGAGGAGGGGAGGGATGATGTGGGCAAAGTGTTGATTTAGGAAGATTTGGGATTATGTATTGGATAGATTTGTGATGGAAGTGATAGATGGTAGAGACGTGGAGAGAAGAGTTAAGAAACCTAGGTGTACGGGCCCGAGGTAAAGAGGGAACAGACTAGCATAGTAACAGCGAAAATAGAGACAAGAGTACTTGAAACCTAGGAAGAACTGTGTGTAGCAAAACAGGAAATGCCATTGACAGCATTTCAACAAGACACTGTCTACTTTTGGGTCTGAGGGTTATGGTGTGTAGGATGACAGAACATTTAATTAGTGATCTCAAATTAGTTGAATGACTGGGTTAAATGGGAATTAATATCATCCTAGTAATGGTTTCAAAAGTAAGGCAAAAGGTTGTTGGCAGATCTGTCCTGTTTAAGTCCTTCAGTTTGTTGTGGTTTCCATGAAGGAGCAGAAGAGAAGCTAATCACTGTCTTGGGCAGCATTAACTGAGAAGGGTTGAGAATAAACTAGATGATAAAACGAGGAGTCAAAGTGATACGAGTTGACTAAAACAATAGCTTAATACAGACAGATGTAGAATCTTGCTCTTTGGGACCATAAACCAGTAACAAAAGCACAAGGAGAGGCAGACATCTGCAAAAATGGGGAAAAACCACAGGTTTGGTTGACAGTGAGAGACAGAATAGAAAAGGTGTGTTCTAGAGTCAGACAAGCCACGTCTTGAATCCCAGCTCTGAGAAAATGTAAAGGTTTGGAATAAATGCAATGAGGAATGACCCTGGAAAGAATAAGACACAAATTAAAGGTTGGTTCGAGCATCAGTGAGGAAAACCAGGACATGAGTGTGAATCTTGGTCACCAGCCAACGCTGGTGAGCGTTGTGAAGCTTCAGGTATGAAGTTGACGGTGGTTCAGGTTTAGCCACCAAGGCAGTGAACCATCAAGGAGGCAAAGCCATCTGGGTCCATGCAGAGCAGGAGTGAGGTAGCCATCCTACCTAGGTTAGGAGGGATCAGTCAAGGTTAGTAGGCTAAAAAAGACTGGGGGTGGGGGGTGACAGAGGATTCCAGAGACTAGCAGTCACGCTTAGTATAAGATCAGCAGGTATCAAGAGCTTTTACAAAGCAAGAAATAGTTTGCAGCAGATGCCAACTATAATCTTAGAGACTGAACAGCTGAGAAATGGCCATCTTAGGTTTGTGACCATGTTATTGAATATCACAGAGTAAAAATGAAGGCTATTGTGATCCACGTGGGAAACTCCATATAGGCTGAAGCAAATGAGGAAAATATGTAGGTTCTTCTGAATTGACTGTAAAAATGATGCCAGCCTTGTGTCATCTGGAAGAGCAGGACAGGCATCAACATACAGCAGGTAAAGGAAGTAAGGGGCCTCCAAGACTCTTGAGAAGGGAGCTACAAAGGAAGCAGAAAAAGCTCAACTGGAATGGAACGAATCTGAATAAAGCAAGAGCTTCCTAACTGGTTTCCTAACTTCTAATCTCTCTCTCCACAGAGCAGACAACGATCTTTTCAACGATGATATTATGTTGTTGCTCTGCTCAAAATCCTCCATTGGCTCCCATCTCACTCAGCATAAAAGCCAAAGTTCTTGTTAAGGCTCGTAACTTTAAGTCAGGCAGTCCCCCATTACCTCTCTAGGGCCATCTCTTCCCCTTCTCCCACTGGTTCACTCCATTCCAGCTACAGTGGCCTTCTTGCTCCCCCTCACACTTGCCAAGCACTATCTCCTGGACTGTCTCCCTGGAAGGCCCTTCCAGACAACCAAGCAGTTGGCTCCTTCGCTTCCTTAAGGTCTCTGCTTATACGTCCCTTATCTGAGAGGGCTTCCCTGACAACACTATGTAACACAGCATCGTCCCCTACCACCTGACATAGGTCTGTCTCTCTCATCTACTACAACATAAACTCCTTGAGAAGAAGGAACTGGCTTGGTTCTCCCAAGTCTAGAACAGTCTGAATTCCCCATGACAGGTACCAAGTATTTGTTGAATGAACGGAGAGCAAGAGAAGTAGAAAAAGGGCATGAAAGCTGTTGGTAGTTAGATAATTTGGGGTCAGGAAAAGGGGGACAGACTCTAATGTTCCTATAAGTTGAGACCCAGACTCTAGAAACTTGACATGACTTCACTGTTATGACCCGCCTTTTCCTTCACCACACTTCAGACGTCGAGACCTACTGCTCATTCTAAGTCTACAGCAGTGAGAAAGTGGAAGACTAATGATTTTAGATACGACAGACTTACCCGTCTCAGAGGGTTTGAACCCAACTGAAAGAGCAGGCTTATGGTTACAAGATTTAGAATACCGGATAAATTAAAAGCATTCTAATTTGAATTTCTAACCTCAGATACCACAGGTCTCCCTCAGGTCCCATTCTTATTTTTTTGTATTCATTCTCAAGCTATGCTTTAAGGTATGTCTTAGACTAAATATTTATGATTTCAAAAACAGCCTTACAAAAATGTTTTAAAATATTTTAGCTTTACTAAATGTTACTTTAAAGATTATAAAAATCGCAAGCATCTCGTGTTTAGACTATAAGGGAGGCCATTTAACTGTTGACGAACCACAAACAACGTTAATATAAAATTGTATGAAAACGGTAGTGAAACAATGGTTATAATTTTCTTATTTTAAAAATTGTGAATTTAAGGGGCTGGCCTGGTGGCGCGCAAGCGGTTAAGTGCGCGCGCTCCGCTGCGGCGGCCCGGGGTTCGCTGGTTTGGATCCCGGGCGCGCACCGACGCACCACTTGGCAAGCCATACTGTGGCGGTGTCCCATATAAAGTAGAGGAAGATGGGCACGGATATTAGCCCAGGGCCAATCTTCCTCAGCAAAAAAGAGGAGGATTGGCATCGGATGTTAGCTCAGGGCTGGTCTTGCTCATACACACACACACACACACACACACACACACAAAATTGTGAAGTTAAAATTCAATGTGCAATAGTCAGTCCCTTAGGCTAAATATTAAAGCATTAAGAATTTTCACTAACGAAAATACTGCTCAAGGACAAAATAATTTTTCAAAAAAAAGTAAAACATCCTATTGTTTAGTTTCATAAATTTCAAGAAAAACGCAAATTATCTCATTAATGTGATAAATTTATTTTCATTCCAAATTATTTAGGAAATAAAGCAATGACCTGTTAAATTAATAGGTTATCTACGAAACTTAAAAGAGTAAATGTACCTATTTTAAAAGTACTGAATCACAAAATTCTCTAACCAAAGTATGCTATTAAAAACACCACTCTACTGTGTTTGTGTTTGACTCTTCAGCTACAGGAGGTCTGATTATAAGAAAAGCTTGGATTATACACCTTCATCAATGATTCTTTGCCTCAGTCTTTTGAGTTATTCTCCGGGAAGGTTATGAAGATTCTCTTCTCTCGGAAGCATTTGATATCAGTAAAGAACAACGACAAAGGAACGCTTAAAAGTTAAGCACAAATTTTCAGGCACTGGGCCCCGATTCAGGTTAAAAAGACGGTAGTCCTGCAGGGAAGACCAGCAGGTACCAGCGTGCGCTCTGGAGGTTTGTCTCCTGTGAATCCCAGCTCTATTACCTAGTCACGTGATCTGGAGCAAGTCACTTGAATGCTCTAAGCCTTAGTTTCCTCAAATGTAAAATGGCAGCAGTGGTACACAGGGTTATTATTTACATAATCCACGTAAGGTGCTTAGCATATGACAGGTACTCCATAAATATTATGTTGTGACAATATTCCTTTGAACAGCTAAGGAGGATATCAGTGCTTATATTTAATGCTCTTAAAAGTAATTTGGAAAATATGTGGCCCTTGTAACTCTGATTGAAATTAAGAGAATCTTAGGGACTTCCTGCCTTGAACCCAAACCCAGACTTTTGTGTTACTGACTTAGGAACTAGTTTTCCTAGGATACAGTGCTAGTTAAGGAAGTTGTGCCCAAGACTGATACTGTATAAGCACACATGCACTTTTCTTACTTTAATCCCCTACTTTAGAACATTAATATTATATTGTTGAATAATGACACTTTGAATTCGGAGAGCACAGATTAAACGTGCTTACGTTTAGTATATTTATCTGCAAGCTGAAGTGTTTTTCTAACAAATACGGAAAATGTTAAAGAAATAGTTCTTAAGACAAAAAGCATCCAAGTAAACTCTCAGTTGAGTTTCAGGAACAAAATTATCAATCTGTCAAAAAGGAAATTACGTTGTAAGGATAAAGATCATTTCCCTTTTGACATGCATTGATGAGAGAAGTACAGGAACACAACCACAACTTCCCTTACTGCATGGAACGTTCTTGGTATTCTTATAACGCTTATTCTAAGAGAAAGGTTATTTTTTCAAGGATCTTTCAAAGATTGTTTTTAGTTAGGTGGTATAACTATGCTAATAAAAGTATCTTATTTTTTTGTCTACAAATGAGTGTAACATTGTAATTTAAAAAGATAAAGGCTGACATGGGGTTTGGGCATCAGAGTCTTAGGTGGCAACGGTGAAAGGAAAGAAGGCAGCTACCATATGACAAGAGTTCTCTCAAGACACGGGGAAGGAAAAAGGTCAACCAGCCAAGACTTACAGCAACTCCCCTTTCTTACCCCCTTAATTTTACAAAGGGAACTTAATTCAAAATTCAATCCTAATACATAATATATAAAATCTAACTTGACAAAATGGAAAACGTGTTTCATATCATAAATGAGGTACTTACATACACTCAATAATTTACTAATAATTTTTACTAATGGAAAAATATGGTATTCGTAATCATTTCAAGTTCACTCAGTATCTCAACAAAGCTGCTAATTTATGTTAATAATTTATTATAAAAACCAACTAAGAGCAATTTGATTTTGTTACCATAGATAATTGCCATGGACAAATTTGGATTATTTAACAAAAGAATAAGCTCTTACAGTTAATGTGAAAAACTGAGCTCTTCTAAAACCACAACATGACACTCCCATGGACTGCAGAAATGATCTATTGTGCTGCAAGGACTAGAGACGGTGGGTAGGAGGAAGGACAATGTACCCACTTGCATTCTCGGGGCAAAATCATGCATATCTGAACTCTGATTCACTGTAACACAACCATAACATTTCAAGTACATGACAGAATTTTCATCAATCAGACTTTTAAAATTTCAAGTAGAAAAAAGTAATTCCAAAATATGATGTTCAGATCAATTTAAATATTCAAAAAGTTCAGTCCCCATTCAGAAACAGATAAACAGTATATTTATTAAATGAGTTACGACAAATAAACTTTACAAATAGACAAATAATAAAAGGCTCAGTGGCTAAAATAGATGGTAAGCATCATTGAAAGAAATCAACACCATCACGGTATCTCAGTTGGCTTACACGTGTAAAAAGAAATTTTCAAAGAGCAATTTCACAGAAATGAAGCCAGTTTTTTTTTTCTTATAAACAAATCACCATTTCTTGGTTCAAAACTGACATCTGTTATGAAAATTACCGTATCACATATTTGTAAGATGACAAGGAGTAACTCATCTTCAAAGTGCAAGTAAGTCTATTTACAACCACAAAAAAGGCAATGATGAGGAGAAAAGGATTTTTAAAAAATATACAAAGATTAAAAACATTTGGGATGCAAAATTAAACAATTTTTTGGTTAGAGGATAAAAGAGAAAAAGTGATTGAATTACAGATGCTGATTTCAGCTATACATACTATATAATGGGATCCAAGATCTTTAACAGCTTGCTTGCATTTTTTTCTACTTACATAATGCTCTGGAAATTTCTGGTAGAAATTACAGTGTCTCAAAGAGAGAAATACACACTAAGCATGTCTTGCTACTACTTCATGGATGTCATAAGACCCGTTTATGGATTAGAGTTGGTGTAAAAAGCCATTGCCTTGAGTTGAAAAATGAATACTGTAAAAGCTCAATACAAATCCTCCGAAGCACATGCATGTCTAAATCTTTTGGTAATTACATTCATATTTAAGCATAACCAAAATAAAAAAGAAAACTGAAAACATTTCCCTTTTCTCTATTCCCTATGCCTTGTAGGCTCTCCAGTTGACAGGGTCAATTTTTAGAGTTGAAGGGGTTCTTCGAGATAGTCTAGTCCACCACCCTCATTTGGAGTAAAGGATTTTCCCAAGGTCAGGCAGCACGTTAATGGCAAAACCAAGACTAGAAACTAGGTCTTGACTCCCAGCTTTGTATGCTTTCCAGCATATCACGCTACCTCTTTCTACAGTATGATTTGCTATAAATACCGGATGAATAAATGTACAATTACAAATGCTGACAGAGCCAATGTATTTCTAAGACTTGCAGAGGATTACTGCAAAGGACTGATGGAGAGAAAAAGACTTTCCCTCACCCACCAAAAACATCAAGCACCATCAACTAAATGTTTCTTTGCTGGGTCAGCGCTCTCAGATGTCGTAGGAGTCCTCGTAAACTTTATGTCAGCCTGAGGATTGTATATGCGGTGAAATCTGGGCCCTAACACAATGCCAGTTCCTAAAAGGTAAAGACAGAGGTGAAAAAGGGGAGGAGAAAGACAAAAGGAAGAAACCAAGACTTAAAGATTCCAGTTGGCTTAGAGATGGGCATCCCAGCATACGGTTAACACATCTAAATATATATTTTTAGGAGCTCTTCCACTGTTTCATATAATCTGATTTTACCTAATGCGATATTTGGCCACTTAAGAATTAAAATAAATGTATCAAAGACAATGGTGGTCATGTATCTTTTAAATTGTGAGACTATGTTAGGCAAACTAAATTCTATGAAGAATATGTCAAATGGTGATTTTCTTAGTCTGGTTCTATTAGATTGCCACCAAGGAATTAAAGCGGTACCTTCATGGGGCTGTTACCATCTTGAAATTTATTCCAATTGTGGTTCAAGAGAACAGACTGATGCACCATATATGCAGAATTGAGTAAAGAAGCTGAAATTTCTTTTTAAAAAGACATTGCCATGTATTTATTTAATAAAAGGGCATATTTATTTATGTTTACAAACAAGTTTCAAAAACAAAAGGAAAACATGTATGCTTCTAATTAACCTTTTTCAAAATGCCAACAGCCCTCATGCTGTATGAAGGTTTCTAAGGATTTATTAGAAAAATCAATACAGTTCACTCACAGTTCACCAAGACATCACTGAGCTAACATGTTTAGACAAAAACAAAAAGGACTAAGGTTTTCTTGCAGTTTGATAGCTTGATTTAATCTGATTTGCCTGAAATAACAAAAGCATTTCAAGCATCTTTCCTTATGTGGTTGATGTCCCGCATTAAACAATCTACTAAATTCTGAACAAAGGTTATTAGCAAGTTTCCAAAAATTTTAAAAATTAAACAGTTGTTTCAAAACCATTAAGTAGTAAATGTATTTAAGAAACTAATTAGGACAGATGCCATAACTTCATTAGAACACCACTGCTCATGTTTTTTTTGTTTTGTTTTGTTTTTTTAAACAAAGCATTAGTGTTACCTATTTGGCTATTAGTATTAGCAATTTATCTACAATATTTAACAAGGTAAATTGTAGGCAAAAATTTAGTACAGTTTCAATAGAAACACCCCCCCCCCTTTTTTTTCCTGAAAATACAGCAGTATTTGAAGGACTAATTTTTCTCTGCATCAGTTATAAGGAAGCTTCCCATCTATGAACAGGAACAAAAAAAGTATCTACAAACCTTGTAAACAGATCTGTATCATTTATAAACATAAATAATCCAAATTATTAACAGCCAACAGCAGAAATTAAAGTATCAATTCAATGATCCAGGGCTCTTTGCTTGCCCGGCTTTCCTCCTAACTCTCTCCCATCAAGGACTGAGATCAACTACAGCTCTACAATACACTGTTCAGGACCATTCTCAGGTACCACTGATGATCCACAGGTCAACTTACGCCGAGTTACTGTTTATCTGTCAGTTCATTTCTCCCACCCCCCAAAAAGCACCCTCAGTCTGCCAGAAAGCTTTGCTTTTTTTTTAAAAAAATAAATCTACATTCGTACAAGTGTGTCTTCTGTTGAAGTCCAAAGACAAGAATACTATCTTGTCCGTCACAATATGTGAAAAGACCCAGTTTCAATTTGTTTCTTTACAATGCAGCTAGTGTGTTAACATTCAGCTTACAATCAGAGTGATGTTTCCAGACTATGTAGTGGGCTTCCTGGGGATGAAGAGGTAGCAGACTTGTTCATTTCTATGGTAAGGTGAATCCCGCTGTCAACAGCATTGTTATTTTTGTTAGGAGAGGGTGGAGGACTGGAGTTACGTTTCGTAGGAGCATCATCTTCAGCATCAGTGTCATCAATAAGGGGGATATGAGGCTCTGAATCTTCTATCCTAAACTCAGGATGTGTCATAAAGTTGTGGATCGAACTTCTTGATTCCGGTTTTTCTAACCCTTCATATAGAGAACTACGAAATGCATTCACCACTCGAATCTGTAAACATCAGAAAACACAGAAAGATGTCAGTACACTATTGGCTTAACCTAAAAATGGTTCATTTATGAGTCTGAATCCACAAACAGCTAGGTATGAGTGAATCATATTTGCATGTAATGCAGTGGAACTTGCAATACACTGTAAAAAAAATGAATATTTTAGTAGGACACTACAGAACAACAAAACCACATATTCTAAGAATTAAGGGGTATAGAATTCAAAGTAATACTAAGAAAATCTCATTGTCACTGGCTCAAAATTTAATAGCCATTTTACAGGAAAACAAAAACAAACAAAACAAAAACTTAACCATACACAAGCTTTAGCTGACTTTTTTAAATTAAAAAAATGTAATTTTTGAAAACAATTCAAATAAGTTAAACAAAGTCAAGCACAGAGGGTTACTATTTATCATGCTAGGAATTAGGGTGTCACCGACTATGAAAAAGCCAAGCAAATAGAAGCTGAATGCCACAATGAACTCACATCCACCCCACTATTCCCTTAATTAATTAAAAAAATAAAAGTAAAGACAAAACCCAAATAAATATCTATAAAATGCCATTCAACAGCTATAAATATTTGAGTATATGCCATTTGTCTATAAAGTGTTAGTGTTTTTCTCTATAATAGATTAAAACAAATCAATTTATATACTATAGTTCACTGGAAAGAACAGGTTTAAAAGAAAAAAAAAGATGCCCCTTGGATTCTTCTATGACAAATTTCCCAAGAAGAAGACACAAAGTTTTCTAGTATTTTCACTCTTCAACATATAGCGCAACAATTCACAGAAGTCTTTCTCAGAAGTCTGCTATATAGATGAAAAGAGGTTAATCAGCAATTAACTCAAACACATTACAGCACACACTGACATCAGGTCTCATTAACCGGTTCACTGTCATACAGACTTTCAAAAAAAAAAAAAAATCCAAATATTTGAGCATCTACTATAATACATCAATTCAAATATACTATTCGCTTTTGTTTTGATTCTAATGAATCCTGTTTTGTAATGAAGACATCATTTACTCACAATGTTGAAAGAGGTAACTGACATTGACATTCTAGGAAAAAAGATGTCACCAGAATCATCTCATGAGACACTGATAATGAAAAAATTTATAAATTTTTTCAAATGGACATTTGAATGTATTTTTAAAAAATCTAACAGTTTATGTCCACTTTTTTTATTGTATATATTAAAGTTACAAGTTGATGATCTGATGTACATGTAGACTGTGAAATAATCACTACAATCAAGCTAATTAACATGGCCATCACCACACAGTTAGGATTCTACTCTCTTAACAAATTTCAAGTATACAGTACAGTACTGTTACCTATAATTGTCATGCTGCACATTAGATCTCCAGAACTTACCCTGTATAACCGAAACTTTGTAACCCCTTGACTAACATCTCCCCATTTCTCCCTATCCCCAGCCCCCGGTAACCACTATTCTACTCTTTGCTTCTATGAGTTTGACTATTTTAGATTCCCACTTCTGGGAATTTATCCAAAGGAACTGAAATCAGGATCTTGAAGCTGCACCCCTATATTCACTGCAGCATTATTCACAATAGCCAAGATATGGAAACAACCTGAGTGCCTATCAACGGATGGATAAAGATGATGTGGTATATACATACAACGGAATATCATTCAGCCTTAAAAAGAAGGGAATCCTGCCATTTGCAACAACATATGCCCAGTGTTGATGAGGAAGACAGAGGCCCAGCTGAGCGAGGAAGGCCGAGGCCCAGCTGAGTGAGGAAGGCAGAGGCAGAACGTCTGGTGTGAATTCCAGCTCTGCCACTTGCTAGCTGAGGACGCCAGGCAAACAGATTTCCTCAACTACAAACTGGTAAATAACAATGGTGCCTATGTATGGGGTTGTTATGGGAGATTAGATTAGTCAGTACAAGCACAGATTTAGAACAGTGTTAGCTCACAAGTGTCAATGTCAGGGCTTCTCAAGCTTTAATGTGCACACAAAGCACTTGAGGATCTTGTTCAAGAGCAGATTCTGATTCAGTAAGGGCCTGAGATCCTGCATTTCTAACAAGCTCCCAGGCGATGCTGAAGCTACCAGACCATAATCCACACTGTGAGCAGCAAGTATCTCCTCTCCGTTGTCGTGCCACTTTATCATATGCTATTGTATAATTCTATTCTATTCATGTGTTTATACTTTAGTTCCTTCATTTGACAGGCTATTAGCAGCAAATATTTTTTTTTTTTTTTGGGTGAGAAAGACTAGCCTTGAGCTAACATCTGTTGCTAATCCTCCTCTTTTTGCTGAGGAAGACTGGTCTTGGGCTAACATCTGTGCCCATCTTCCTCTACTTTATATGTGGGACGCCTGCCACAGAATGGCTTGATAAACGGTGTGCAGGTCCATGCCCGGGATCCAAACCTATGAACCCTGGGCCACTAAAGCAGAGCACACGAACTTAACCACTACACCACTGGGCCAGCCCCAGCAAATACATTTTTAATTTCCTTTATTACTCTTGTTCTGCCTTTACTAAGACATAAAGTGTCTTACATACGGTGTGTAAACAATGCTTGCTAAATATACCATTATAATCATTCATTTAGGTGTTTTTTATCGTGCAATCCTACAATTCCCACTTTATACATGTGGACATTTAGCAGGTATCGTGACTGTCCTAATGATAAACTACACAGTTAAAGAAGCAAAAAGATAAACTCCTTACAGAAAAAAAAAAAAATCTGTTGGTGTCAGTGGCCAGTAGGCACAGAGGAGAATACAAACCGGAGGATCAGCCAGCAAACCTGACAGTGATGAGAACTGATCAAGATGACCCTGAGGTTGTTGCTTACTCGACTTGGTTGCTGGCATTTCTGTTTTGCTTTGTCTTGACCAGTCTGGATTGAGGGGGGCAGTGAAGAATCAAGGGGGAAATAAATGAAGTTCTGGAACATGTTAAATTTGGGGAGCTGCAGAGCATCCAAGTGAAAATATCCAGAGCTCAGGAGAAAGGAACAAGCTTAAGTTAGAGATCCACGCGTTAGCTAAGCTCTAAGATGGGCAGAGCGTACAGAGCAAGCAGGTGACAAAGGTAAGTGTGTGTGTACACAAAATCACACACACACACACACACACATCTGCTGCAGGTGAAATTAGATTAGATTTCTTTTCACGAAAACTTTTCAATTTTGTTAAGATTTTTTTTTTCCTGAAAGAATTTATTGTTATCTGAGAACCTCAGAGTTTGTAAGGATATGTGAGATACTTGATTGTAACCACTTTACAAATGATGAAACTGAGCAGCTGACAAGATGGGTGGCTGACTTGTGAAGTCACCCCTAACCACTGGCAAAGTGTCTCAGAACCAAGGTTTCGGGAGTGCCGATTCCCGGTTCTTTGGAAGTCAATAACAGAAGAGAACATGTGGACATGAACTTTACAGCTCACTTCCCTGGAATAAAATACTCCCTAAGATTAAGGTTAATGCTGCCTTCCGCTGACTCCACTACCCAGCCCCAAGATGACTGGGTTAGTATCAGCACAGTAGAAGGACAGCTCAGAAATGCTCCAAAGCAACACAATTTTCAAAGAACAGTTCTCCTGTTCGATACACACAATAAAGTCTATTTTAACCAGGGGCCACGGAACCAGATTCGCTTTAGTTTCTACTCACAAAGAACATAAATAAGAAAGCACTCTCGAACTAAGGCAGGACACTGAGCTAACCTACACTTGCTCTGATCTCTGTTACTTTTTATATGTAAAATTCTCACAGGACAGTAGTAATTTTGAGTAATTAAAAAGCCTAACTGTGTGCACAATACTTTAGGTAGGTAGGAAACTATTTTAATATCACAAAGAATTCAGTTTAAGCAAAAACATAAGAAGCAATCCTAACTACCCATTCCTGACAATCCAAGCCTTACATTTATTTCATCCAGTCTTTTAACAATTCCTTTAATATTTACTGAGACCTACTACTGAACAACATAATAACTCCTAGAGTTATTGAAATTAAGAAAAATTCAATAATTCTATGTCAAGAAAAGCTTTTAAAGAGTAAATTATTCAATAGAGGAAAACACTGCATGAAGCATATATGGTAAACAAAAAAAAATCAAAGTGGGGGCCAGCCCGGTGGTATAGTGGTTAAGTTCACGCATTCCGCTCTGGCGGCCTTTGCTCGCTGCTTCGGATGCTGGGTGCGGACCTACTCACCGCTCTTCAAGCCATGCTGAGGCAGCGTCCCACACAGAGGAGCTACAACTCTACAACTATGATACACAAGTACGTACTGGGGCTTTGGGGAGGAAAAAAAAATCAAAAAAAGAGGAAGACTGGCAACAGATGTTAGTGCAGGGCCAATCTTCCTTAAAAAAAAAAAAATCAAAGTGATTATCATAAAGTAATTTTAAGAAACTAAAAATGATTATCAAGATAAACAATATATTAAATTTCAGTAACAAATCAAAATAAGATCATGTACTCTGCTAAACCACCCCTTTTCCTAAATACAATTCTAACAGAAAAGAAGCAGAAAAGAATAACCATATTATTGCCCAAAACGTGTAACGCAAGGACAGCTCTAAAATATGAGACTTTTTAATCACTAGCTGATATATCTTACCTTCTACAACAGACTGCCCATTTCGGAAATTTCTCTTCATCATTACTTTTACTATGTGCACTAACTTAAAGAATTGCAATGGTAAAGCAAAAGATATTTTGCAACAAGAAAGAAAATTCTAGGTTGTTTTCCAAAGTTGGGTATTTGCATACTGAATTTTCTCGAAGTAAGACCCACCTGTGTAATGTGTAATGTTTTAATTATCTGGAATAGGGGCTGGCAAACATTTTCTGCAAAGCCAGAGAGTAAATATTTTAGGTTTTGTAAGCCATATGGTCTCTGATGCAACTTCTCAACCCTGCCTGTGTAGTGCAAAATCTACCAGAGATGATACTTAAATCAACGAGCACGGATGTGTTCCAATAAAAATTTATTTTCAAAAACAGGCAACAAGCCAGATTTGGTCCATAGGCTATAGTTTGCCAACCCTTCACCTAGAAGACCAAACTTTCTCTCAATTTCTTCTTTCCAGGAAGCCTTAACTATTAATTGAGCAAAAGAATTTACTAACAGTGAAGACTGATATTGGAATGATATATTTTATAAATAAAGAAAAACTATAGAATGTTTTCTCCAGAGATCTTTAACAGTGAAGATCTCTAAGAGTAAAGATCTGACTAATACATGAGGTAAAAAAGATGATCTCTCCAGAGATGTTTCAAGCTTAGTATAAGATGAAGTTAAAATGGATTATTATTTCTTCCATTTAGCAAAGCAAAGACTCCAAATAAGAGCCACAGAAGTCTGACATCCACAGATATTTCTAAGACTATTCTAGATTAGGGCAGGAACACAGAGAGGAAATTAAACCTCTCATTAAACACACTAACACTACTAATTAATTCTATATATTGGCTGATGTTCTGTACCACCTAAGACAAATGCTTCACCAGCAAGGTTGAAACAAACTCATGGTGACAGCCATATAATTACGGCACCTGTTAGTGTATAATGATAACTTCATGAAGAAGACATGCATCAGCCCTCGATATACCTCCTTATGCTCCAAGAACAGAGAATACAGATAAAGAAATAAACATCCCAACCCTTGATAAAGTCACAACTGCAAACCTTCCCTTGCCACTCTCTGAAACACACCTCGATTCCCCTGGCCACATGGGCCCAGCAACTCTGAGGTTTCATACATAGTTGTGCGCCAGAATAGAGCCTGGGGCAGGTGTGGATGGCTATGTCTTAAAACACCGAGTTCGTGATTGACTGGATCTTTAATATAAAGCCTGGAATACAATTATACAGAGAAATACAGCAAACCCAAGGTCCTGTGACCCTCTCCAAATGAAAAAAGTCCATTATTTAAAATTCTGCTGAAATAAAAATGAATAGAATACACACCGCCCAAGAGATAAATTCGTCTAAAAAGTTTAACAGGAAGCTAAACATAAGGAAACAATCAGACAAATCCAGAAGGAGGGTACTTTATAAGACAATTGGCCCAGATTCTTCAAAAAGTCAATGTCATGAAAAATAAAGGTGGAGAAAATGGTTCCAAGTTAAAGGATACTAAGGAGTCAAAACACACACTGTTGAGGATCCTTTCTTAGATTCTGGATCAAAAAAGCTGTAAAGGACATTTTGGGGGCAACTGGGGAAATCTGACTATGGATTGTATATTGGATAAAATGGTATCAATGTTAAATTTCTTGGATGTGATAACACAGTACGATTGTATAGGAGAATTCTTATTCTTAGGAGGTATATGCCGAAGTATCTAGACATGAAATGTCACAATACCTGCCACTTACTTTCAAATGGCTCAGAAAAAAAGTATATATTAATATACAGATAGATAAAGCAGATGACATGAAGTATTAAGAAATGGTAAACCCAGGTGAAGGGTATTCATGAATTAATCTTTCAAATTGTCTGCCAGTTTAAAATTTTCAAATCTGAAATTTTGAGGGGAGCGAGTCTTTCAGGATAAAGTCTCATTTTTGGATCCTTCTCATAGGATATAAATGGATACCTTCCACTCCAGCCTCATCCACACCTTACATTTTATTATGTTTAGTACCAAACTATGTCACTAAGGTTCACTTTCCTCAACTGGCAAATTCTATCAAGGGTCAGCGTAGGGGTCATTTCCTTCAGGTAATTTTTCCCGACTTCCTAGGGTGGGTTAAGGACTCGGTTATAATATTTTGTTTCACTGCCATGTAGACATTCCCAACGACTTGTTTGTGGCCCTTACTACACGGTCTGGAGGTTCTAGCACAGCCCTGGCATATGGTAGGCCTTCCACGAGTGTTCATGGATCCCAACCAAAGAAACCCTAATAGTAGGAGATGAAGGGATAAGGGGTAATAAGCCCTTGAGAGCCAGGAATAATGTGAAATCCATAGACACAGGGAGGGAAGGATGCAACAGACATCAGCTGCCCCAGGCACAAGGTCAGGCAACTGACATTTACCATTCATTCAGGCAGGGAGTGCCAGGGTAATTTTTAAAAGGAAGATTTCTATCTGTCCATGTCTATAAACTTAACATCCCGTCTAATGTTACAGGGTCAGTTTGTCCTTAGAGCACTTATCTGCCCTTTCTCTACATCGTGATGCCTCTGCTTATTAGCCATGGACAAGTCATTTCAACTCCAAATCAGTTTCACACCTGTAAAATGGGGATAGTTCCTGTTCTGCCTGTTTTACAGCCCCATCAAAAACAGCACATGAAAATTATTTAAGCAAACAGCAGAGAGGCCCTGAGTAAACCATCCTCCTTCAAACAGCATTGCTTTCTCCCTCAATTCATCCTCTCTCCAGCTTCCAAAGGTTCCTCTTTTCCTTAACTGGCTGAAGACCAAATGGAAAAGACAGGTCTCTGACCAAATAAAAGATTAACTTGGGTATCTCAGCTGATTTAGGGAGTAGGGGTGAGGGGTGGGTGGGTTTATATCTTTAGTGCCTCCAATATACTGAGAAACCACCACGAAATCAAGACCCTAATTCACAGTAAGGATGATATAGGTTATAAAGCTTTTAGGGAGTTTGCCATTTACTAAAAACCTGAAAGAAAATTTGTTATTCTAGTCAATTAATGGAAATTATGACATGTAATAGTTCAAAAATGAATCAACAGTACACTTTCCCTACTTCTGTGGAAAACGTAAGATAATAGAATATTTCTTACTTAAGATGCAATTTTAAATTAAATTGATTATACAAATGAAAAAAATACCCCATAAATACCACAGAACTTTAAAACTTACACAGGGACCTCTTCTAAAAAAAGAAAAAGGAAAAACAAATCCACAGTAAAACCACAAAGTCCAGGCTAAGAGGGCAAACAACAGGCTCCATACTGAGAACTTTTCTTCAGGGTGCTAACTTACTTTCCAAACTGAACAAGATAATAAGGCAATACACTAAATCCATTTTCAGCTTGAAAAATGCCATTTCTTGGTTCTGTTAGATTGATTTCAAATCACATGCGTCTGGGAACCATGCAGGAGGAACATGTTTAAAGGCATATACTCAAAAATTTATAGTCGTTTCACGAAGTCTAAGCTACAATTTTATTCCCCCATTAGCTATCCAAGTTAGCAGAGAGACAAGCCCACAGATTTCATATCTAATCTTTGGTTACAATTGCTCCACCTTTCATCTAGCCCTCTAAGAAATAAAACAACAACGACAACACTTTGAGGTCTCAATCCACTTTACGAAAAGAAAGCTTTATGAAAAGCCTGAACAATGAATTTAAACATTAAGGAGAAAATGAGAAACGTTAGGTGTGTGAAGTAGGAAATGTTAATTTCATGCACTTAGGAACACACACTCACACCCCACAGTAGTAGAAGCAGTAGAAGAGGAAAACACTACATGTGTAGGGGTAGAAATATTTGTTACATCATGATGCTGGCTGGCGATGGAGGGTTGCCGCCTTAGAGCCCCCTGAATGGAACTTCCACTCTGGAAAGCATTCACTACATCCATCTGCAAGGAATCAGAGATTGTGACAGCTTGCTCAGCAAGAGAGAGAGAGAGAACAAGAGAAAGGACCATTCCATCTATCAACATATAAAAAGTAAAGAAAAAGGCACTTTTTACAGAGCAGATAAATAGGCAAGAGTAGCATTTTGAGATGAAGTGGGGGAAAAAAGCTAGGAAAAAAGGAGCTTAGGGGCATATAGACACATTCTTTCATGATCCATTAAAACTTCCACTCATTCCAGGCACCAGTATTATTTTTCAAAAGAGTAAGTTTTGTGGGTTGGGAAGGCTAGAAAGGAAGTTCAGGAGCACATTCAAACCTCCTCCCCAGGTCCAAAAGCCCTCGGCTCCCGCTCCCATCACCTCTCCTACCTCTCTACCAGGCCCATACCTGCGTCTGGATTCTGTTCAGACCTCTAAACCACAAGATCTGGCCACGCCGCAACTCCCTTTCAGCGTGATCAATCTCTTCCACATCCTCTGCTAACTCCTCCTCAGGTATTTCTTCCTTCTGTGTCCCATGACCAGCTTCTTTTAAGAATTTTAAACGGCTAGTTGGAATTGTTGAAATAAGCTACAACACAGGGGAAAACACTTAGAAATAAATGCTATCAAGTACAATTAAACCAATCAACTTTAACATACAAGGCGTGAAAAGTTGCAACCACAGCCAACTATCTTTACCAACGAAGCCATGAGAGCCTGTCCACAAGAGGCTTTTCTTCCCTCAGAACACAAAATATTCTTCTCTTGGCTACACAAAAGATTTAAGTTTGCAGGGTAAAAAGTTTTCCTGAATGGAAATAACCTGATTACATTTTTCGTATTTTATTTAGGACATTCAAGACAGTAAATTATACAACCATGGTTTGATATATATATAGTTACTTAAACTCATATTAATAATATTTATCTCAAATAAAATAAAAATGGCAAGTGATCTTATTGAATGTAAAATAAGCTTATATTTCATTAGTGCTGTTAAGAGTTCAATGAGAAAAAACAACCAAAATTCAAAAAATCTTCAAGGTTAGATTGAAAATAGTTTGTTTATTAAATGTATTTATTTTTATAAAAATGCAACTATTTAAAATTGGGTTAATACTGATTAATAAGGACAACAAACAGGAACAGATACCCCAGAAAACATAAAGGACACAAAAAAACACCAATAAATATGTATTAACTTATAAGTGTTGGCAGCGATTCCTTAAGAAAGTCGGGCTCATCACGGGGAAAGCAGAGTCAGAATCAGAACCGCTTAGAGAACTTCTAGTCCTATCTCTTCCTCTCACAGAGGTGGAAGAGGCTCAGTGACTCGAGAAGTGACTTGTTCATGGAGTGACTAAGACCCTACGTCTCCTGACCACCCAACTCATTGCTCTTTAATATCAACAGATGACGTCCACCAAAGATAGTAACTGATGCCTGCTGGGTATGTACACTGTATCGAATCTCCTCTTCCTGAAATTAGCCAGAATTTTTTTGGGGAGGTTGTGGGTTCTGTTTTGTCTATAAGGGAACATTACGAAATAACTAGAATGGCAATCCAACAAGAAATGTGGACCAAGTATGGATCCTACTAAAAAGAAGATCTCAATTAAAGAGGTCTTCAAAATGAGTAAGAAGACAAACGTTAGAACCTAGAAACACAATTAAGAAAAAGGTGAGATAAAAGGCACATGAAGACTGAGTTAAGTTTAAGTAAAACCTGGATGTTTGGTTTGATGAATGACAATAAATTAGCTCACAACAGTTACACACCATAACATGTTAACTTTCATTTAAGAAAATGTTAGTACAGATTCTCTATCAGTTAGTTTTACAGTAATGGTAATGGACTTAAAATGAAAAATGTACACACCACTACCACCTATCTTTTAAAAAATAATGACATGACATTTGCAAGTCAGTTGCCTACAGTAAGATGAAGTCTCTCTCACTTTACAGGCATTGTATTTTATATATATACTGTTAAAGTCATTCCATCCAAACAATGAAAAATGTCATTTTGTGGCCCATTCTTCCAGATACCACTATTTTTACGGAAACATTCTCTACATGAACTGAAACTCAAGATTTTTCCCATGCTACACTTTTTTATTAAACTACACAAAAAATGATGAAAAGTCTGAAGTATATAATATTTTTCTATTTTCATAAAAATATTTATTCTGAAAATGCAAAAATAGGTCATAGAGCAAAAGATACAGATATTAGCATCCTAACCAGTCATAAATGCATCATCCTAATAACCTGTAAAACTTGTCCTAAATAAGTTAAAAAACTATGTAAGAAATTAAGTGTTTTATTGTATAGGCATAATCATAATAAACAGCAAGTGACATATTAGAACAATATTACATTTAAAAAAAACATATTCCTGAATGCCCTTTCTTGACCCATAATGATAACTACTTAGAATCAAATAACAGAATTGATTAAAGAAAATACACACTAGAAATTAAAAAAAAAAATCGCTTTAGGTTTGAACAAAAAAATGATGAGATTTTTACCTGGCCCCAGAGTAACGTTCCCATTCCTAGGAATATTGACCATAGCCACTGTTCTATTGAAAGTTCTGAACAACTGAAAGGTTTTCCACCAAACTGCACAATTATTATCTGGAGGAATAATCAAGAGTAAATTTATTTAAATCTTTTAAATTTTACAATTCATATACTTCAAAAATTACCCAAATGTGTGTCCTCTAAAACTCAAGCTGAACCACCATAAGTCTGATGGTGACATGTATTATATATGACATTTGCGTCTGAAAATAAGACAAATAATGTCCCACATATTAAATGCATGTATATTTTGTGTTTAAATTATGCTTACTAAAAATTAAAAAAAAACCAATTCTCATGATCAACTTTACACTGTTTCCATTATGACGCCAAGTAACTACCGTCCTCTGTATTTAGTAAAACTCCTTAAATAATTTATGCCTTCCCACAAAAGATAGTATACTTTTGTGGAAAAGATCATATGTCATGGAAAAGTAGACATGATACTCAATCTTTTTTGTTTTCCTTCTACATAGCTGTTCATTCCTAGTTTACATTTAGATGTTAGGACAATTATGAATGGACTCTAAGAAAAGAAAAGCAACTTGCAAAGTTCTTTGAAGTATGTGCTAACTCAGGTGAGATGTCCTCAAAATTTGTTCTCCCTTATAGAAAGAAGTCCAAAGATTTACACAAATAAAATTCGTAACACACACTTATGCTTCCTTCTTTATTTCAAAAGACCTAAAACAGTGTATATGGGAATATTAAGAGTTAACAATATTCACCCTCTTGTGTGTCTGCTAGGCCTTTGTTATGGCAGTTAGTAGCTGCCAAATATTGAAATTAAAAAAGAATCACTTCGCTTGTTATTCACATTTTTAAACTTTTTTTTTTAAGTTACGAACTCCATTCTGTGGAGCTGTACTTTAATCCAATTCAAGTGATATGTATTTGTCAATTCCACTGTTCTTCAAAGTTAACATTATTTGTACACTTGTACAGATAGATACCCAATTGGTTTGTCAGTAGCCCAATGAGTTGGATTATAACTGATTTGACAATCTCGCTTGAATTTTAATAGACATATCAAACTGGAATAATTTTCATTTGTACACCAAGAAAATAATGTGCATGAAAAAGGCTCAACATTTATTTGGATGAGTATTCTCAATCTCTCTCTCTTTTGTAATTTAAACCTTATCTTTTCTTTGGTATAATAAGGATGTGAAAAGGAGGAAATTAAAATGCTAGGGAAACAATCAATGATTAATACGATTATTTGATTTACTTTCCCAAGAAATAATAATCTTTCATTTCAGATCATAAGAAATAAAACTGTGTATTTAGTTGTCGCTGTGTCGCTGTGTATTTACTTGCACTCTCTCTCATAATGCTTCTATGATGCGAACTAATATTATTATCCTCATTTCACAGATGAGGAAATTGTGCCTTGTCAAGGTCACACAACTACTAAAGGGCAGCACCTTGATTTGACCACATGACTGACTGACTCCTAAGTTCATACTCTTAAGTACTATGTTATACTGCTTTAAGAATCTCCAAGAGGTAAGTGAACAGGCAGTATTTCCTAAACTTATCTGAGGACGTAAGAGCAACTCAAGGGACTACTACTTCGTGGAACATATTTTGAATATACTGATATTGTGTTAACTGCTACAAAGTAGAAAAGAAACTAAAAATATTTACAAAGAGTTAAGGGTTATTATGTACTTCATGATCTGTCAAAAAAAAAAAAGGTGAAGAATAAGAATCAGCTAGTAAATAAAAGAGAAAGAAATTAAATTTATACAATTTACAAGGTGGAAGCCCTTCAGGGACCTCAGATTTATAATCAAGACTCTGGCCACACTGTTTTAGAAACAAACAAAATGAGATACGTGTAAATGAAGGGGTCCTGTTTTCCTACCCAGCTGACTGTCTACAAAAGTGCTCTTCAAGGTGCTGATCCACAAGAGGATGAGGAACAGGCACCAGAGTGCAAGTGAACACACTGTCTGCATAGCTCTGCTACCACCACTACTACTAAAAACAAAGAACACACACAAAACCCCCAGATGAAATATGCAGCGTGATCTGTGAGGTTGCTGATTTACATTCTGGCAAAGGCTCCTTATCTCATTGTGTACTTGTAATAAATAGACCAGTGGCTGGTCCACAGACCATATTTTGAGCAGCACTGGCTTCTTTACAAGGCACTGAAGAATGACACCTCACATTACCTGTTTGGGATATATCAACCTTTGTTGAGAACTAAGTTACTGGATTTGTTTGATAGGCAGTTAAAATTTTTGCAATCCTCCTATGTTAAAAACAGATAAACCTAATTTTATAGCAAGTAAAAACTAAAATTTTAGCATGCCATGAATAATGATTTTTATAAAATCTAAATAAAATACGTCCAGAAACTACCTGGCAAGTAAGCAACAGTTTCCCTAAGATTTACAGAAATTGAAAGCTAAAACAGAAACAGTTTTTACAGAAATAATTAAGTTTAGGGTTTTGGGTTTCAGTATCCACAGTGCACAATGTAGAGGCTGAAGAAACTGTTTAAAACTCTTAGATTTTCATTCCAAAATAAGCATCATCACTGTCTGATTCCATTGTTGAAAAAGCTCACTTTTTAAATCTTATTGTGTTTACTGACTGCCTGGTGTGATCAGGCACCATTCACTTACCTGTTTTTATTCCAGATTCTACTATTAATAATCATTTGCATAGAAGAGTACCATGGAATCCAACACGACATAAAAACATAGGTGTAATATACAGTTATATAAAAAAAATCACCATATGCAAAGTGATCCTCAGTTTTGTTCTTAGAAAGATGTCTATAAAAATGGGAAAATTTTCAGTCCCTCCTATTTAATCTCAACCCCACTCCTCATTCCCCATTCTCTACTTCCTTTTCTGCCTTGCTTTGACAATATTACAAAATAAAAAAACGGCATGTACCAAATCAGAAGCAGTTATTCAGATTTTAAAATATTCATTTCAAAACCTTTTATTATTTAATAGTAAACTCAACTGTAGAAATATAACCGCTATTAATTGCTAGAAGCAAATGTGATCACTCTAGCTAAACTAGTAAGTGGTAAACTGTAAGATTTACCTTAAATAACATAAGAATTCTAACAGTTTTCAGGATAATGATGTAGAATGCACAATCAATCACAGTAGGGGTTGAAGCATCACAACCATAGAATCAGTGCAATGAAGGTAGTGTATGAGCCTCACATACTACTCACATGTGGAATTGCAGGCTAGGGTCAATTTTCACTTGAGTTATGATAGTTAAAACTCTTTTTTGATGTCATCAAAGCAATACACAGAAACTCCACACATTGCAGTCAAGTAATTTCTGGAACCAGCCAACTGTTTCCCTAATATTTCCCACATAATAATCAGATTTGAAACTATCTTTTATAATTACCCACCTGTACCACAAAAGTGCCTAAAACAATTGTGCAGAAGATGGCATTATTAAAGATTCCTTCAAATACATTTCTTTCACCATGAATTTTCCGGGCATTTATTTCGTTGAAAAGTTGCATCAGTACAAAGGTATTAAAAACAATAGTATAATGTTCTGAAGGAGGAGCGTGCAAAGGAGCATTTCTTCCGCTATCAATATCGAAAAACTTTTCTCCTGAAAGAATGCAAAATTACTATTTTGTAATTATCATACAAAATATTTGAACATTTTCAAGGAAGTATGCGATAATAAAACCTAGTCCCTCCTTTATTTGATCTCAAATGACAGCAAAGACAGAGCTGGGAGGGACCTGGGATTATCTAGTCCAACTATGTTCTTCACAGATGAGGAAACTGAACTACGGTGACATGCTCAAGATCACATATCTAAGTAGTGGCAGAACCAAGACAAGAGATCGGGACTCTTTGTACCTCCCCCACCACCTATCCTACAGCATTTACTAACAGCATCACTGATAAAGAGGAAAAACTGAAGACAAAACAGGAAATCAGAAAGAGAACAACTTATGTTCTTGAAAAATTTGTAATATTAAAACATCTGGGATATTAGCTTGGAACAGAAACAAGTGAAGCTTTACTAGGTGTTGAATTCTTACCAGCAAACAAGAGGGTAAAGACTACTACAAGTTGATAGAATGCATGACCCAAAATATTCTTCATCATTGTGCGCGAGATGAGAGGCTTATTTCTACCATAGGGTTTCCGCAGCAGGAGAGACTCCGTCGGGGGTTCAGTTGCCAGAGCCAGGGAAGCGAGCGTATCCATTATGAGGTTTACCCATAGCATCTGCACAGCCTTAAGTGGTGAATCCTAGAAAAGACAGGTTTCCTAATAGATATTCACAACTATTCAGGGACTCAGCAATTTTCAGGAAGTCTTTTGTATTTAAAAACTTACAGAACAGAACAGGATTACATTTTATATGAGTTAACCTAAAATATTAAGCTTCAGCTTATTTAAATATTTATGTACTTTAAAAAGGCAAGTTATACAGGTTTTTGCTTTAAAATAAACAAACTGTCCACCTACTTGAGTGATGCAGGCGCCCGTGAAGGCCACGATCACAGCCACCACGTTCACAGTCAGCTGGAACTGAAGGAATTTGGAGATGCTGTCGTACACATTTCGTCCCCACATAACTGCTTTAACAATGCTTGTAAAGTTGTCATCTGTGAGAATAATATCAGACGCCTCTTTAGCGACGTCAGTTCCAGCGATACCCTATCAAAAAAAATTCTGTGAATTAGACTGATGTTTAAAATGTAACTTTTAAATATCTGAAAGGCTCAAGTACAACTAATATTTATTATTATACTTAATAATTATTGACAAATTTACTGTAAAAGAAGGTAATATAGTTATGGTAAGATACCATCTCTCAGAAAAACATTCTATCTTAGCAGAAATCAAACATAAACAAGGAGGGGGGCTGGCCCCGTGGCTTAGCGGTTAAGTGTCCGTGCCCCGCTACTGGCCGCCCAGGTTCGGATCCCAGGTGCGTACCGACGCACCGCCTGTCTGGCCATGCTGAGATGGCGTCCCACGTAGAGCAACTAAGAAGGATGTGCAACTGTGACATACAGCTATCTACTGGGGCTTTGGGGAGAAAAAGGGAAAAAAAAGGAGGAGGATTGGCAATAGATGTCAGGGCCGGTCTTCCTCAGCAAAAAGAGGAGGATTGACATGGATGTTAGCTCAGGGCTGATCTTCCTCAAAAAGACAAAAAACAAAAAAACATAAAGAAGGAGGCATTGAAAATAAAGTTTAAATTAGGTTAAAAACAGAGTAATGGACAAAGACATTATCCCAGTTCCTTCCATAAGTCACACAAAAAGATATATTAAAAAATAAAAACTCACAAAGTTAGTGGAAAAGGAAATACTGCAAGAAAACCTTAAGGCTGGAAAGCAGACAAGCAAATGGTAAGTAACTTAGCAGACTGTAGAAAGCTGACTCCTAAGCCAGAGGTAGGGAAAGCAGGGAAATTGCCTGTTTCTGCACTACAGAACTCTCCTATGTAAGGCTCAGGACGCCGCAGCACCGGGTAGCCCTGGAAATAGGGATGCAGGTGGGAATAAAAACAGGAGGATTTCTTGAAAATCTACTGAAGAAGTACTCAGAAGGTCCAAACTAAGAATAACAACATTCATCAACAATAGGGTGGGATGGATTAATAAATTATAGATTAATAAAAATGAGTGAACTACAGCTATAAAAAACAACAGAGATGAATCTCATAAGCATAATGATGAATAAAGGAAGCTGGACTCAAAATAATGCACAATATATAAAAATAATCTTCAGAATACTGGTTATCTTAGCAGAGAGACAGGGCAGTAATAAGAGTGGAGTATGACTGGGGCTTCTGGGGGTATAGGTAATATTCTATTTCTTGCCCTGCATAGCACAGGTTTGTTCACTTGTGATAATCCATTCAGTTGTGTACTTATGACTTAGGCACTTTTCTGTATGTGTGTTATGTTAATAATAAAATCAAGAGAAAAGACAGCTAGATCCTCAGAGCCCCTTCCCAAGTCCAGGCAATTTGCCACCTCCTTGGACCTGGCAGAAGACTGTCCGCTGATTTACTACAGAGGGTATGATAGAGAATGTCTAGACTCAAGGGTACCAAGCAATGGTGAGTGCAGAGGTGCTACACTGAAAAAACAGGGGTTAACAGTAACTCTGTTTAATGAATGTTGAGACCACCACCCTTCTTTCTCTACTTGTTTCCCAGAATACCAGTATTTAGGATTGCCCTCTAGGCAGCAGATTTGAAGATTCTTTTCTGGGAAATCTGATCATTTCAAGAGAAAAGATCTAAAAATACTGCAATTAAAGTTTCCCTAAGGAAGTGAAATGGACAAGCCAGATCACTTTACCGAGAAGCTTCTCGTTGACAAATCCCACCTGCAGGCCCAAGGCTTTTCAACTTTCCAGCTTTCCGCTGGTCACCATGCAGAGACAACCAAGAATCACTTGACATCTGACGAAAGCACTAACCTGAAAGACAGACTAAACCAAAAGGCAAATGGGGACACAAAGACTCTGCAAACAGACAAGAGCTTATTTAAAAAAATCAAATCCTTAGAAAAGTAGAAGGTGCATCAATGAAATAAGAAGAGGATGTTAAAACATGAAGGAAGACTCAGAGATCCAAAAACAACTCTTAGAAGTTAAATACACGACAACAGAAATGAAAAACAAGTTGAGAAAATATCCCTGCAAATAAAGCAAGATGAGAAAGGTATGGTAAACGGGGCAAAAGAGATGAGATGAGTTAAGTCCAAGTCCAAAATCAGGGGCAGTATTCCACCAAGAAGAAACAGTGGAGAGGAAATACAACTAGTTTAAGAAAATGTCACAAAACTGAAGAAAATGAGTTTCCATAGTAAAAAGTTGCTCTAAGACAAATAATCATGACATTTCAGATGACCGAAAACAAAGGAAAGACATCTATCTCCAGAAAGGGGAAAAAAAATAGGAGGTTCAAAATTCAAAATGGTATGTGACAACCATGGAGGAACCAATTCAAAATTCTGAGTGAGAATGATTTTCAACCTAGATTTTTATACTAAATCAGATTCAGAATCAAGAGGGAGGAGAGCCTGGAGATTTCAGTCATAAAAGTTATGAAAAAGTTTAACTCGCATGAACCCATTTTCTCGGGAAGCTACTGGAGGAGATGGCTCTGCTATAGGAGGGAATAACCCAAAAAAGATGATGACATCAAACTCAGGAAACATAAGATCCAACACAGGAGAGAGGTAAAGGAAATCCTCAGGTATGGAGAAAAACAAGACAGGTTGTGTAGCAGGCCCAGCAAACGGCCAATTCAGATTAAAGCACGTTAGAAGATGTGACAGAGGTATTTCTAAAAAAAGTGAAATTGGTACAAGTGCCAGATGTTTCTGACATACTGAAAGGAGAATTTGATGATAAATTAGTGTTAAGTACATAGAAAAACTAAGCAAAAAAAAACTACCAAAATTTAAAAAAATTAAGAAAGGGAATGAAAAAGACAATTTAAATGGAATACAAAATCTTTTCCAAGGAAGTAAAAGTAAGTATAGACGACCACTTGGCTCAGCTTGGAACAGCATTTACAATCAAAATAAGGGCTGTATACTGTAATCTATTCAAAATTATGACATAACTCTGCTGGAAGAAAGACAGGCTAGGTAGTGTGCACGAATGTATACGCGTGCCTGTGAAAGTGCTAAATCCTTACTTTCCTTAATAAAAAGTCAACCATGTTTTATATTTAAAAAAATCAAAAAGCACATTATAATCACACCATTTACATATATGGAGACAGACAACTAAGGAAAACAACAAACAGCTAAAGTAGTTGGTGTCCTTTAGTCAAAAAATGAGCTGGAAGAAATGACATAAGCTAAGGGACTTAGTTAGGTATTAAGTCTTATAGAACTATTTGCCTTCTTAAATGCTATGCACATATTGTTTTGATAAACTCAAAAATAAAGTTCGAATCAAGCTTTTCTCAAAATATTCAATGAAGGAACAATCTTAATTTAAAATTTTACTCTCTAGCTTGTAATCTGAATATTTTACTTTTAATGTGCAACATATTTAACACATCTAAGCCCAACAGGTTTCCCTCTCTAATCATTCCCTGTCTTTTACAAATGCAAATCTCATCACTCCCTTGTTCAAAATCCTCAAAAAAAGTGAAACAGCTTGTTTACGAGCTTCTCCAAGCTGCATGATAACATGCAGTGTGTCTCCAGACTAATTTTCCTCCATCAGAAGCGTGCTGGAGAAGTGCTGCTCTACAGGATGAAAGAACAAATTCCTTATCTTGGTATTCAAGGCCCTTTTCAGGTGCTCCCCCCCACCCCCAACACTCCCCGCTTCACACCCCATTACCCACCAACACCACACCCTCTTCTTGTTAATGTTAAACCACTGGAACTCACGAGGGGCCCTTGGCTGTCCTTTTCCATATGCTCCTCTCCCTCCCTCAGCTCAAATGGCACCTCTTTCAGAAAACCCTTCCCAGTCTCTACAGGCAGAGGCAAGAACTTCCGTGTTTAGCCCTTCACTGACTGCCCCTGTGCTTTGATTATTTATTTCCTTGTGTGCTAAACCTTTAGGAGGCAGCAACCACTCACTCTAATGTTTCTGGACCAGAAGACACTGAAAACAGCTTCTTAATGTTTGGAGAACAAACAAATGAATCCCTTATTAACCCAAAGTTTAAAAAGACAGTATTTTAATTACCTTAGGGAAGATTTGACTGTCATAGATGTATTTGGTTATAGAAATATATCATGGCATTCATTCTTTGATGATAGAAATATCTGTACATGTGGCTAACCAAATTTTGGTAAGAATAATGTAACACAAAAATCTAATCATATTTTAAATGTACCATGGAGGCTTGCTATCTAAAGGAATTCTATGGGGAATGGCTATTAAATAGGGGAAAATGTCAGACCTCCTTACAAGCTAATAATGCAATCACATTAGAGTCCTTCTGAAAATCTTATTTTATTGCTGTAAATTTTATTTTAATGTTGAATTTGCTAAATAAACTGTGTGTATAGACAGGATCTATATATACAGAGACCAACCGAGACAGAGTGTATAGATAGATAAATAAGTGTTCTAAAATGCTATTTCTGCCCTGAAAAATAAGAGAACAGTTTAGAAAGGACTAATCAATAGCAATTTCTTGTGGGCATCTAATAAAAGCCAAAGACAAACAATTTTGTCTTTCAGTTTTAAAATATGAAATTGAAGAACGGAACAAATGTACAACCAAAGTAAACTCAAGCTTGAGGAGGAGCGCTTTCAAGTCCAAGCCACTAAGCACTTATTCTTTCTCTATATTTTTAAAATACATTTAGATTTTTTGACGTGCTACCTTTAAAAAAAAAAAAGTGGTACAACAAGCCTACCACCTTCAGGGCTTAAAAATCAAACAAAGCAGCCACTGTGTGTGTTTTTATCTGTATTACTCTTATTAACCTGTATTTACTTAAAGCCCTTAGTATTTGCCTTAAACACCTAAGTTTTGGGAAGAATTTTTTTTATTTTAAAATGCACTGTACACAAACACCTTCCTGGCCAGTTGTCCAGATGAGAGTAGCAGTAAGAATCCTGCTAAATGTTCAAGAGCAGTAGTGAGGGATCCTACGTTCCTGAAGTGAATGATCCTATTTGCCTACAGCCAAAGGAACAGCTTAAATATTCCTTATCCCTGCAGCTACTCTTCACAAGTCTTGAGAAGTTCAGACCAACGTGCTGCCAACCGTAGTAACTCTGGGAGAATGCAGGGTGGGGATCCTTGGGTTCACAGCTACCATAAGAGCACTTTATCCATATAATGTCCTTTTTCCATCTCCCTCACTCCTGTTGAAAGGCTGCCACCACAGTGGTGGTTCTGCTAAACCCCTATTTTAGCAGCAAAATATCAGGAGGACAAATTATGCAAATAAACATTGGTACACATAAATATTCTCTTATCTGAAACCTTTGAGGCCAGACTATATTTCAGAATTCAAAGTCTCTCATATTTTAGAAAGATAATGAGGCATATACCTTCTATCACAAATTCTCCCAGAGGGGGTTAGCACCCCATGAAAACACATTAATATCTCTACAATGGCTATGAATGTTCATATTAAGTGGGACAAATACCATCCTCACATCAGTTCAGAATAAGTTTTGCAATCAAATGAGTCTGTTGCAAATTCAGGAAAGAAATTTCAGTTTTCAGATTTTTGGATTTGGGAATTATGATTATGTATTTTGATCTGTATTTTCCAAAAATGAAATAAAATTAAATAAAGTACTTAAATTTTCTATGGCACTGAAGGTACAAAGATTCATTCCAACACTGAAAAACTAGAAGAAATTGATTCAAAGATACAACCTAATGTCAATCTTAAGCATTTACGTAGCATATGTATTTCATGATATCCATTTGACAGTATTTCATCAGTACTATGGCAACTGTTATGAGAATATAATAATGAAATGCTGAAATTTTCTAGCACTTTAAATAATCATATCTAAATTGAGGACTTGGAAGGAACAGATTTTTTTCAATCAAAAAAGATTATGTCCATTATATATGAAATAATGTCATCCAGTTACTCTTAAGAGACATTTTCAGTTTGGAAGATTCTCAATTATACTATAATTTAAATACACGGAACTGTTCTAAGCCTGTCTCCTACTTAAGAGAACTGTTGTAAGGTGCAGAGGAGATAACAGACATTTATATCTTTTACAGAGTACAAGGTAAATGTATGATCTTATTATAATTGTTCAAAAGAGGTCATCTTCCAGCCAGATTTCACTGCATCAAATAAAGGTAGTATTTGGTTTATAATTAGATTTATAAACCAATTTAGGCTTATATATTAGCCCTCAAACTAATCTTGAGGTACAGTGTTTAAAATCAGTAGCAATTCAGTAATAAACAAACCAAACAGACAAAAAACCAAACCAGTAAATATCTGAATACTTGAATAGCTAAGTTCCTACCATTGCAAACCCAACATCAGCCTTCTTGAGTGCTGGGCCATCATTTGTACCATCACCAGTTACAGCTACAACCTGGCGGTGTTCTGAGACAGTGCTGTCAATTATACCTGAAATAAAAGTAAATATTTGTGCTGTAAAAACATTTCCTTTAATTAATAAAGTGATTCTGCAGAATATCCTTGACTATCCAGACTCAAGGTTAAAAATAAATAACTAAACAAACAGAGAGAAATGGAAACTGCTGAGATGTTGGGCAAAGACCAACTCCAAGAACTAAAGTTACATTACAGCAATATCCTGTTTTAATCACTGAAGATAACACAATTTACTTGAGGTATCAAAAGGAAATGTATTTAGACTTTATTGGAAAAGATGATATCCATGATTCAATCTAATATTCAGTATCTATTACTATTTTAGGAAGCAGAACACATTTCTGTATTAAAAAATTGTGAAATAACTGTAAAATCTACTCACCTTTAACCAGTGTATGTTTGTCAGTAGGAGATGATCTTGCAAGTACTCGAAGTTTTGGCCAAATCTTGTCTATCCGCTCTTGCTCAATCTATAAATTTTTGTCAAAGTTAAAATGTACCCAAACCTGGTTTCACAATTCCAAATTAGTTATCTAGCATATATATCGGTGATTCTCAAAGTGTGGCTAACAGACCCACAGCATCACCGATTCCTGGGAACGTGTTAAAAGAAGCAAACTCTTGAGCAACGCCCTAGGCTTATCTTATCAAATACTCTGGGGTGGGGCCTAGCAATCAATGTTTTAAAAAGCTTTCCAGGTCACTCTGATGCAAACACTAGTTTGAGAACCACTGCTATATATACCATTATAAGATCAAATTTTAAAAATCTCCCTGCTATGAAATGGAAACTTAGCATAAAAGCTCAGAGAGTTTGGGGTCCCCTAAAATACACTCCGTACCAACCTTTCCAAACTGTTCTCCCATTACTCCCTTATACATGTTGTAATTCTGAAATTGGCCTAGACTGAAAAAAAGAAGTGCTCACTCCCTTTAGGGCAAATTTCTTTATCACTTGTTCTTTTTATTTCCTAAAATGCTAGTGTTTTGCTTCTTGAGGTGTGGGCTGTGTTTACTCAGGTGTGATGCCTAACACACAGTGTTATTCAATTTGTATTTGTTGAATGAAATTCCTAATATATTCAAAATATATCAACTTAAAAAATAAAAAACCCTTACCTCTCCTTTTTCATTTCTTATTCTTCTGTTGAAATCTTTACCTTCTAGGCACAGGAAATCTTCCCCAGGATGTAAAATACCACATTTCGTAGCAATAGCCCGAGCAGTATTAATATTATCACCAGTGACCATCCGCACAGTAATTCCAGCCCTCTGACACTTCTTTATTGCATCTGGTACCTGGTTTACATGGAAAAAAGTTCATCTTATCAAAGAAAACTAGTATTTCCAGTGGAAAAAAAATCCCACTGAACAAATATGCATTACTTCATAGTCTCACAAATAATGAGAAGTTTAATTTCATCTCAAGATATTCAATATTTCTTGAATTATTCCCAATAATCTCTTCTTTCCTCTTCCACAGCCACAGTCCTAGCTCATGCCTCATTTTCAGTTGTTACCCTACTTAATTTGTTTGGATTATTTATTTAGCAAAGGCTTTTTAAAGCGCCTTTTCCCCCTGGCACCCATTAGGCAATTCTTTCCTGGCTGGCTTTCTACCTTTCTGGTTTTACTGCTCAGACCACATCAGAGTAAAATGCTGGTGTTCTTTAGGATTAGGGTTGGCTCATTTTTTTTTTCACTCTTTATCTTTTAAGGGTTACTTCAACTACTCTTGGACTTTCAACTATCATCCGTGTGCCAATAATTTTCAAATCTACACCTTCCCCCTACATCACTATGAGAGCTGGACTCATAGTTCTACCAGAAAGGTGGACAACAGAATTTGGGTGTCTAGAAGTGTGACTATGTTTTCTAAGCCTACCTATCTAATAGGACCTAAGGGTCATCTGACCTCTTCCATCTCCTTTACCTTACACATCCTTAAGGGCCAATGAGTCCTGTGGGTTCTATCTCAAACCTTCCCTGCACCCTGCCCCCACTGCTTGTTGCCTGAGTTATTGTAATAGCTTTTTAATTGGTATTCCTGTCTACGTGTTTGTTCCTTCTTTAAAACATCCGATATAGTTAACGATAGTTCTTTTTCTAATACACTTTCTTAACAATATGATTCCTCAACTATTATACTATAAACCACAAAGTTCTCATGTAACAGAGTATCACATTTGAGGCTCAAAATAGTTTTCTAGATTTATCCAAAATTTTTCTCTACTATTCACAACTTGATAGATGATAACCTATATATTACTTCTGTGCCTCTGCTTCTACGGTTCCCTTAGCCTAGAAAATCCTTTCCTGCTCTTCTCTAACCACAAAACCCACACTGATCCTAGTAAAGCAGAGGTTGCAGATGCAAATGCCTACAAGCCACGCAGGTAACATCAATAAGGAAAACACAAAGCGACAAACGTGAGATGAATGCCTAAGGAAAGAGCTACCTCGCTCCAGCCTATTTTTACTGTGGTGGAACTTGCCCCAGTGTTGACAGAGCCTGCGATTTCATGAGAAAGCAGAAATCTAGATTTGTGTGTATTTTCTCAATATTTAATGTTTTAAACACACACACACACACACACAGACCGTCCAAAGATAACTTGACTGAAGGCTAAATCTGGCCTGCAGGCTGCCTGTTTGTGACTTCTATTGTAAAAACAATTTAAACGTAATGTCTCTGGGAGCGTTCATGGTGGAGTGTTCATGGGCCATCCTAGACAGAACTGTGCCTTCACATGATACACACGTCTGTGACAGCTCGTTACATCATATTAATTTGTTTATCTGCGTTTTCAGTAAGTCAATGAGCTTCTTAAAGGTAGAACCCTCATCTTTTCATCTTTGCATCACCAATGCTTAATACAACGCCTTTCATTCACTTAACGAATAAGTGCCTGGCATGTAACTGGAGCTTAGTTGAACTACTGAATGTATCTATATGTTAAGATTTACATTGTAAAAGTACTTCCTTTCACCGTGTCAACTCTTAGTTATCAAATCATTGGAGGGGACCTCATATGCATTCACTCAAACTAACATTTACTGAATAGCAGGCATCATGCTAGGTGCTAGTGACAAAGAGGTGAGTGAAAGGACAGTGTGTGCTCAGACTATTGAACAACCAAAAAAAAATCAGTATTTGATTTTGAAAACACTGGTCGGCTATATAATTGTAATATATATTCTGTATCTCAGCTGAGATAAAATGTAACCCAAATTTGCCCATCTAAGCACTCAATGATTGGTGGTATCCCGAGATCGTTTGGAATAGGAGAACAATGAAAAGAGAGGGAGAAATTGGTCTCAGGTTAAAACTATGTTGCAAATAATATTTAAGAAAGGCGAACTAACATTTATTAATTGCCCAGTAACCACCAAATACTTCGACTTAAAACTCACAAACAACTTCCACTTTTACAGATAAGAAACTGAAGAGAAGCCAAGTATCTTCTTGGAGTACCTATGGATATGTGATAAAGCTGGATTTGTTCTAGACATCTAATTAACCAAGATTTTCTACAGCAGAACTGCACAGTCCAGAACACCCACTCAGAGAAAGCTGTTTCATATCACAGTCTCACTGTAGTCTGTAAGCACCCATCTCATTTTGAGATACTGAAAAAATTAAGTGCCACTTAGCATGTTTAAAAAAAGATAAAAGTCTCCATCAACCTCAATGCCAAGAGCACAACAATATGTTTTTCAAAGGACAAAAGCTGTAGACATCCTGATTTAATATTATATTCAGATAAGATTTAAGCCATAAGTCATTGTATAAAACTTTGAATGGTCTTCCGTTGACAAAAGGTTGGCCAACATTACCCCCCCCGGATGTTTCATAGGCATTTGAATGAAAGGCCAAAACCCAACACTGACTTTATCTTGATCTCTACATATGCTTCTTCTGATTCTCTTATTACACTGGTAATACCATCTATCACCTTCCCAGTTACGCAAGGTAGAGACGGATTCCTCCTCCTCTATAAGATGTCTAATTGTGGAGGTGTCTAATTGTGGAGGTGTCTCAGTCCTAAGCCTTCTTCTCCAGCTACACACTTTCCTTGGGAGATCTCCTCTAGGCTCATAGGTAAATTCTCCAGCCTACTCCACTTTCAGGCTCCTAGGTCCAAATGCCTACTTGACATATATTTGGATGTTTCAGATGCCTCAACAATGTCAAGAACAGTATATCCAAACCCAACGTATTCATTCTTATTGATATCTCCATTTATTTTGAAATCATCCCTTTCTTGCCATCCTCCCTGCCACAACCCATCTCTTGCCTGGGATCACTGCAATAATCTTACTGGCTTCTCTGCTTCTACTACTCTTTATTTCTAACTCATTTCTTATACAGTACCCTAACATGTATTTTAACATGTAACATGTATTTACAGTATATACAGTAACATGTATTTTAACAACATGAATCATGTCACTTCTTAGCCTGAATTTCTTTAATTACTTCCCACTGAATTTCAGAATAACATTCAGAGCCCTTATTGCTAGTAAGGCCAAAGATAATCTCATCTGCCCTGTCTTGTCCACACTTACGGCCACAGTGGCCTCCTTTCCATCTTTGAAACAGCTAAATACTTTCTCATGTTCATGCCCCTGCATTTTTTTTTTTCCATTTTCCTGCAATATTCTTCCTGTAGCTGTTAACACAGCTGGCTCACTTTCAGCCATCAGACCTCAGCTCAAATGTCATATTCTCAGAGATTCTGAATGTGGTTCCCCTCAGTTACCTTATTTCATCATCCTGGGCACAACCCTGCAATTGTCTTATCTGATGCCACCCCCCACCCTATGCCATCCAGAACATAAGCCCTATGAGGGCAGGGACCAAGTCTTACTCCTCATAGAATGTCTTCTCACTTGGCATACTGTCCATGTACCTATCATTTGTCTGTCTGGTTGTCTTACTTCTCCAGAATATAAATTTCATTACTATTTTGTCTGTGCAGAATTTCCAGTTCCTAGAAGAATGTCTGGTACCACACACTAGGCACTGAATTAATTAGTTGACAGTCACTAACAGAAGCTGTTTTTGCCTTTGTGCTTTGTTCATGTTGCTTTTTTGCTCAGAATGTACTTACCGCTCTCTCTCTTGGTCTAGCTAATACCACCTCATCCCTTAAGACTCAGATCAGGTAATTAGCCTCTAGAAAGTCTTACTTGACCCCTCCCGTGGTTAATATAGCATAGTGGTCTTTTACGCACACGTGTTTTAGACAGAGCGGGGATCTGATCACAGAGCTCTATGGTCTAGAGCTAACCTCTACACGTCTCAATTTTTTTTCATCTGTCAAATAAGAGTAATTAATACTCATAACTCATAGAGGCAAAAGTTAAATGAAATAATACATGTAAGGCACTTGGCATGGTATCTGCCACACAGTAAAAACTCAATAAAAAGATGCTATTACTTTAACTAGGTTGGGGGGCTCATGTTCTGTGCTCATATAACACGTTCTGTATGTATCTAACAATGCACTAACATCCTGGGTTGTGATTATCATGTTTGTCCGTCCCCACCGAGGGCAGTGACTTCTTTGAGGCCAGGGACCAGTTCTCAAAAATCTTTACATCTCTATTACCCTAGTATAGTGCCTGGCACACAGGAGTTGCTCAATAAAGTAAAAAAAAAAAAAAAAATGATTTAAAGAAGAAAACCAAATTCCAGGACTGCAGGCTGTCCAATATGGTAGCAAGATGTTTAAATTTAAATGAAATAAAATGAAAAATTCAGTTTTACAGTTGTACTGGCCGTCCCTCGAGAACTCAGCAGTCATATGTGGCTAGTGGCTACTTTACTGAACAACATATAGAACATTTCTGTCATCGCAGAAAGTTCTATTGGACAGTGCTGGTCTAGAGACTATGAAAACAAATAACTTAATGGCATTTATTATTTAACTTAATATAAACATCAACTGAAAAACCTACCCAGTTCAAGGCACTGTGCTAGGTTATGGTGCTATAAACACACAGGATCCCAAAGGGAAGCTTTCTAATTAAAAACCATAAACAGGTAGCATATGCATCATAAGCACTTATTATTTCACTTATCTTGGATTCACATAGAAAGCAATAAGATCACAAACACCAAGAATTGTACTAGAAAATTGGTTACAGTTAGCGCCTAGATCCTCTACAGTTAAGCGATTCTGCACATGCAGAACACAGAATGTTTCACCACCTCAGGTCTCACAGGATCTTCAATCCCCACAACAGCAATGCATGTAAGGCCGGTGACAATATCATTTTCATTATCCCACTCTGGCTCTGGTTCTCCTGCTGGGAAATCTCTGAATGCAAGACATATGGTTCTCAAGCCTTCTGATGCCATCGGCTCAATCACAGTTTTTACAATATCATCACGGTCCCTTGGTCTGAATACTTTTGCCTCACCATTAGCACTCAAAATTTTGAAACACCTAAAAGGAAATGTTGAATACAAACATCAATAATTAACAAAAATCATGGTGAATGCCATTTAAGTGAACTGGAAGGGCTAGAAATCATGGGATCTGATATCTGGAATTTAGAGAATTAAATATGTTGCATTTTTATACACTTAAATCATATTCACTTTTCACCCTCCCATTTACAAAACAGACAGTTCTCATTTTTTTGGTTCTCACTTGATAGTTCTCCACTTTATCAGTTACTCTAGATAGTCTCTAAACTTAATCTTTTGGAAATGCAGAGCTTTTCAATTTTCACAAAGAATCACCAGTGGCAGAGGAGCATAAACTATACACCTGTCCATTTTAGTACAGGATTAAACGCTAATTTTAATTAACACAAAATTCACAAATATTTTCTCTTTTAAAGTAAAATGCCAAATTCAATCAACCCCTTACCTGAGATGCGGTTTCATCACCTATACTGTTTTAACCACAAAAGAAAAAAAGTAACTTACTGTTAAAATAAGCATTCTATTAGAAGGAGAGATAATGCCAAAATAGTTTTATTTTCAGTGAAACTAACTACAACCTTTATCTATGTAGTGAATAAAAGTTACACTGTATACTTCCCTATTTAAAGTTTCTTTTTTTCCCCACACTGTCTCTACGCTCTTCTCCCTTCGTGATGCCACCTCCTCCTGCTTCTAGGCACGTGACTCCCAAATCCACATCTTCTGTTTTGATAGTTTTCAGAAGCTTCCCATCACTGCTGAAGAGTTCCACTCAGATCTTGCACCAGGACCTTAAACTTACTGCACGTAAAACGAAAAACTGCCTCATCACTGGCCCCTCTAATGAATACCAACATTACTCCCAACAATTTCAATGTAAGTCTAAAATCTCACTTGAATACTTACTTTTTCCTCATCATCTAGGTAGTATGACCTCCTAAGTCCTATGTATTTGTCCTCTCAACAGTCTTCTGAATGTTTCCTCTTCTTTCTAATCTCCTGACAATGCCTTCTTCTGGCTCTGACTTTGAGCTAGACCTATTTTAATAGCCTTTTAATTGATAGCTGTCTCCAGCTCATCCTTTTTTTCCCCAATCCACCTTTATTCCCTGATACAAGAATTATCTTCGATCACAGCTCTGATCATTCCACCACCTGATGAAAAAATATCTGGTCTACTTAACTAAGTTTTAACTGCTCAGCCTAGCATTTAAGAGCCTCCAGAACAAAATGCAAATATCACTGTGGAAACAGTTACTGTATACTTACTACGTATCAGACTTGATGCTTTATATGCATTATTGTATTTCACTGTCACAGAGTTGGTGGTCATCACCTTCTTTTTCAGTGGAGGAAAATGGAAACTAAAGCAGAACCTGCCCAACATCCCACAGCTAGTGAGTTGCAGAAGAGGAGTCAAAGCCTAACTGGTTTTGATTCAAAAATCTCCCCTATACCATCTCTCTGCTACACCCAGCAAGCCATGGATGCAAGATTTCTAACCTTTCACACTAAAATCAGATAACCAAGTACAGTGGGAAGGGAGGAAAGCTCTGTATGGCATGTGCGCCACAAAAGCCATCAGTAATCAGCTTGCAGTCTGTGACTAGCTATTCCCCCCAAACGGCCTGTATAGTCCCACCTTCCTTTCCTCACATATGGCTTCCTTCACACCTTGATGTTCTTACTTCATACCAAAGCCTATCTTAAATGCCAAATCCTTCATAGTACCATCTCTCATCCTAAAACTGTGTAAATGTTTGTCATATATTATGCTTTCATTTATTTATATACTTGTCTCTCAAACCTGTTAAGACTATAATCAGACCATAATCTGTCAAGTGTTCATTAAGATAACACTGGATTATAATCCACATATAAGCAAATTAAAAGTAGAAATCTTTTAAATGTTACAATTTCAAATGAGTTCTAATTTTCCAAAACTGCTCTTAAATTTTTTTTAAGGTTCTCTACTTTTCTACCGAAATTAAAGAAACCAAAACAATTTCAACACCTGTAATAACACATAAGCATTAGGGAAATTGTACATTAACATGTAATGTCAAAACTGAAGCTACTGGTCTGCATAAAGACAGTACAAAAGAAAGATTATCACTCAAAATGACAGGAGATATTTAAATATGACACTGCAGCAGCACAAATATGATAAAACCTCACTCTGATAAAAGGAAAATTCTCAAGATCTAGTTTCAATGCTTTGCTATTCTAAAAACTAGTCTATAATTCATTCATCACATTTTTGAGTCTACTATCTACAATGAAGCATTGAAGATATAAACTTGAGTTTTTCTTCCTGGGAGGCTTGTATTTTTCATGATCCTACATAATAACAGGATCAACATGTCTAATAAAAAATATCAAGGTTTATTTATTAAATCTACCAGATTGAATGTAATGGGCTTATTTTGCCGACAGTGAAACACTAAGAAATAAAAGAAGCTGGAGCATGAAAATGGCAGAACACCATGGGCAAATATCGGGATACCATTAAAATATACTAAAAAAAACTCTGAGGTCCTATCAAATGCCTGATGTTCACAAAAAAGAAAATAGCAACAATAACAACATAGTAGGTATTCCATAAAGCAACTATAATTAGCAATTTATTCATCTAAGCATTTTACTCTTACTTTTTCAGAATTATCTCAGATGCACCCTTGCTGAATATTCGATAACTTCCATCTGAATTTTTCAGGACAGTACTCATGGACTTCCTAACAGAATTGAAGGTGTAGACTTTGTACAGTGCTTCTTCTGGTATTTCATTTCTAACATCCTGATAATCCCGTTTTAAATCCAAAAGAAGTCCCAACAAGGCACATTCAGTTTTATTACCAACATGACGAGGTAATCCACCCTCTTTCTCTGGTGGCTATAAGAGAAAAAGGTTTAGAAGCTAGTATCATCTTGTTTCTCTATGGCAGTTTAATTTATAACGTAAAATAGAATGCAACATTCTAAAACAAAATTATATAGGAAACTTCTACTAATATCAGCATTTCAAAGAGGGACACAGAAAGGTAAGGTAGAAAGGAGCTCTGGGGCAAGAAAGACATGGATTCCAATCTCAGCCCTGCCAGTTACTAGCTATGTGAACTTTTGGCAAGTTACTCAACTGCTGTGGTCCTCGGCTTCAGCATCTGGAAAACAGGAGCATTTATGACCCAAGAATTAAATGAGATAAGACATACAAAGTTTAAAGTTGGTTCCTGACATGTAGTGGGACTTAATAAATTTTAATTCCTTTCTTATCTCTTCCTGTTTTCATTGAGGGTTTATATTAAATAACTCAAAATTAAATTTACTTTACAAATTTTTAAGGCTTAAAATAGAAGTATATACATTAAAGCACTGTTGCCTTAAATACATATAAAAACTTTATTTCCCTCATAGTACCTTCACAAATACCACCTTATATGTCATCATAACAGTATTAAAGGCAGACATGACTATCTTTACCTAACAATTAAAGAAAGTAAAACTCAGACTTTCAGCTAGTAAAAGGCAAAGCCAGATCTAGAACGAAGATCCCAAAACCTTCCAGTCCAATCATCCAATTCATGCATATTTTCACTAAACAACTTGTAATTTAATTTTGTTCATGGTCTGCATCCATAAATCACTAGAACACATGTCAAGTCAAACAGTTTCATGCTTTATATTATAAATAAGACTTTTAAAACTTGCAAAGTTGAAAATATTTTATTCTAAGGTAGCACAAGTCTAGAATTACTTTATTAAGTAAGTTCCAAAAGGTCTAAGGATCACCTTATAGGCAGGATCTACTGAGAAACCAAACAGAGTACAGAGTAAGCATATATAAAACACAGTATTTTAAGTTGAAATCTGGCTTCAAAATTTTCTGTAGAACATTGAGAGTTGACTTTCTACAGTAAGATAGCTTGCTCTTTCACCAAATGAGCTTAATAAGAATTTAAAGTTAAGAACTTGTTCTGGTTATAAGGCTTGAGAGTTTCTTTCTAAACACAGAAAATTCAAAATATAGGAGGAGAAAAATAAAAGTAAACAATGTATATGTTGATCAACAGATCTTACTCGTAACACAAACTGTATCAAAAAAACTTATATGCATTATATGGATATATGCCTTTCAAAAACTTAACACAATCCAGTTCTTCAGTTTATATCTGGTAATGGTAGGTCTGAAGAGCTACATATAGTCTAATCACTACAAATTGAAAATTTAATTTTCACATATAAATTAATTATTAAAAAAAACTTACCAATATTTTTGATGTATAAGCACAATTCACAGAAATTCCTGTTACAAGATAGGACAAAATATTTGGTGGAATAGCTTCTGGTTCAGGAATCTTTTTATAATGTTTTTCATTTATGTAAGCTTGAACAACTGTCATTCTGTTCATTGTCAATGTTCCTGTTTTATCTGAACAAATAGCTGTAGCATTTCCCATGGTTTCACAAGCATCCAGATGCCTTACTAAGTTATTATCTTTCATCATTTTCTAAAAAAAAAAAAAAAAGAAAAATCTAGTTAAGCTCCATATAAAACCAATCACTTCATTACATTAAAATGATTATAAACTGCTTTAAAATCAGAATTAAAACTTCCAGTTTAAGCACCAATTTAATACTGGAAGAATTTTAGTATATCTGACCTATTGAAATAAGCTCAAGAGAGTACTAGCTTTCTGTGGTTTCAATCACTTTATCGCTACATAACATAACCTAGTAAAGGAATACAGATACCTGTATCCACACACAAATCACGTGGACTATATGCCTCCAATAGCTTCTGCAAAGTGTCCCTGCATTACAAGAGCAACCACAATCTGTGCTATGTACAGAGGTACTTACAGCCATGCAAGAGTGTATCACATTTAAGGATTAAGCCTCCTTATTAAGTGGAAAACAAAAGATTCTTGTATCAAATCACCAAGGAAAAAGTAGCTTTTATCAGTTAAAATAGAGAGTTTGTGGGCATGTAGTTGCCTGATTTTTTTTTTTTTTTTTGACTCTGATAGATTAACATATCAGAACCAGAATGGGTCATTTTATCTTTTCCATATGCTGGTACACTTGGTATTCTCTTCCTTACAAACATCTCTTCCTATTATTTACAAGAACAAAAAAGACAGTTTCTAAAAAACCAAGAGTTTTCACTAAAACTAAGAAGTATCTAAGTTAAAAAGCTTGACAATTCTCAAAACATATGTGGAATGGGTTAAAAATTATAGTTATTTTACAAAGCGTGTTCCATGACTACTAATATGCAAAACACTGCAAAAAACCGGTTCCTTGAAGAAATAAACATGGTGAAGATGTGTACCTTCCAAAATACCTGTGATTTGCATTAATATTAAAGATTAAAAGAATGAAGATCTTCAGTAAAGAAAGTGTGTTCAATTTTGCAAAACTCTAACAGAGGATCCATAAAGACTACATACCTCAGTGAAAAGAACAGTTAACTGCTAACGTTTGGGTGAAATAAACTTTTAATAAAAGTTTAAAAAACAGTAGTTAAAATGCTCTTATTTTCTGTTAAAGGAACACAAATCAATCCTGCTTATATCTTTTTGATCAATTGAAAAATTAATAGGGCTGGCCCCACGGCTCAGCAGTTAAGTGCGCGCGCTCTGCTACTGGCGGCCCGGGTTCGGATCCCCGGGCGCGCACCAACGCACCACTTCTCCGGCCATGCTGAGGCCGCATCCCACATACAGCAACTAGAAGGATGTGCAACTACGACATACAACTATCTACTGGGCTTTGGGGGAAAAAAAAGGAGGATTGGCAATAGATGTTAGCTTAGAGCCGGTCTTCCTCAGCAAAAAGAGGAGGATTAGCAGGCACGGATGTTAACTCAGGGCTGATCTTCCTCAAAAAAAATGTATCACTTTGATACATTTACCATTTTATTTTTGAAACAAAAGATGTGAAATACTTGAAAAGAAAATAAACTCAATAAGCAAAAATTATTCTTATCATGATAGATCTATCATAAACTACCTGGCAAAACTGGAGATAAGAACGTTGGAGGAGAAACTATGACTAATTATATTGCTCACTGTCAGCAATGCTCCTTAAGGAGAACTGCTAATTAACATTAGAAAATTGACAAGAACAGCATTCTTCCATTAAGTATAATTTTATTCATGAAGCCATTTTGAAAGAAAGATCAAGTCCAAGCTAAACTTTTTCTAAAAAAAAAATCCAATTCACCTTTTCCATATAAGAAATAAAATTGATAAAAATAAATTAATAATCTTCAAACAGATTATTACTTTTGGTAAAGAGCAGTCAGCAAAGCCATCAAAACTCATTTTTAAGCATTCTACTTGGAAAACAAGAAGGATTGAGCTACTGTAAATCGAGTGGTCAGAGAAGGTGACATTTGAAGAGATGTGAATAAAGTAGGCGAGCAGATGATTCAAAGGAATGAACAAGTGGGCCGGGAGGTGAGAAGATCGCTGGGATATTTGAGGAACAGCAGGAAGGCGGGTGAGTTTGGACCAGAGGGAGAGAGAGGCAGGAGAGGAGCATCAAGAGGTAAGTAAGAGCCAGACGGGGCAGAGCCCTGCAGGCTATAAGGAGCTTGGATTTTATTCTAAGTGTGTTAAGAAGCCACTGGAGAGTTTTACACAAAGAAATAATATTATCTGGATTATTTCTTTAGAAACACGAGTCTACCTACCATGTGAAGGCTCGACTGTGGGGTGATAGGGGTGGAGGAGCAGAAATAAGGAGGCCGCAGAAGATCAGACACCAGCGAACCCTCTTGCTCTTGTACCAAATGTAAATGACAAACGTTCTTACTTTAATTTTACAGATGGAAAAAAGGAGGGGACATGACTTGACATATAACTATCATACAATGCATATTAAGCCAGAACCCTGCCTAGCAGAGTTGCGCTCAGTTTTGTGTCAAGGCTGCCCTCCCAGGAATGTGCGGGTCTCGATGTACAGAGATCTTCAACTGGGGGAAGGAGGAGGAAATCAATGACAGCATTTCTAAAGAAAACAGTGTAAGTTTATGGAAATCTACTTTCAGAACCAGAAAGAAAAGAGCAACCAGATGTGCATTTTCTACACCAGCTGAGACTTTAAACTTAGTACACCTCCTTAACTATTTTCTACTTACCTTGACTGAATAAGCCAGGGAGATAGTGACTGCAAGTGGAAGACCTTCTGGTACAGCCACCACCAAAACCGTAACTCCAATAATGAAGAACTTCACAAAATATTGTATGTAAATTGGTGTGCACTCAGCGAGCCACGGCCTCTTCTGAACCCAGAATGTATCAATTACAAAATATAATACTAGAATGATAACTGTGATGGCAGACATCAACAAACCTTTCAGTATACAAAAAAAGAAAAATGTAATTATTTAAATATTCCACACACTACCGAGTGTCAGTTACATATTAGCCACTGGAAGAATTATAACTGGTTTGGTAATATTCATTTTAATTTCTCTGAGAAACAGATACCTCCCTTTCTGCACCTAACTCATCACATGACATTGTCAGATTTAATTTCTGCTTCCAAGTATAGCCCTATCCCCAGGAGAGCTGGGAGAAAAGCATTTATGATTCTTAAACTAAATTATATCTTTGGGTCTTTGACTGAAGCTGAGACACAATAATAGGCAACGACAAGGAAACACCAAAAACTTAGCATAGGCTGGTGCTTTACATGTTGGCAACTTGCCTAATGCTGAAAGAGAAGTTGATGCGAGTCTGACAAATGGGGAGCCTTGGAATTAAATATTCAACTCTACATTTTTTAGAAAAACACAAATTATCTGAATTATTATTTCTTAATTTCTTTTCATCTATCCTTAATGCTTTATTAACTTAGAAAACCAAGAATTAATCATGTATTACAAATCTTTGACCGCTCTATTTTATAGGATATTTAGTCCCTTATCAATGAACATTAAAATATAAGACACATCCACATATCTGGGTCTAATAACCCAATCTTCTGTCTATTAAATACCATCACCATCGTAAATCCGCCCTTTTCCCCAACACTATATGAGTCGGTATTACCGTTTGGCTACATATTACAAAAAGCAAATATTTGCTATTAGATAATAAGCTTTTTAAGGACAGAAGCAAAAACTTAACTTTTCCCGACATATTCCTAGGAAGAGAATGATGCCATTTAAGTGATTTTAATAACACATGCTGATTTAGCCACACGTGTTCTTTTAACAAAGATGGCACTGCTGGAGGGCATGCTCTGTTTTAAGCTCAGAGCTCTGCTTTTTTTTCTCTAAAGAGTGGTTCCATTAACAGGAGTTTTCTAGGGACGGCAGTAGTTTAGTAACTTCGGCCTCACCAGGATGATGTTCTAACTAATCCATTCAATTTAAGTGAACCGTAACTTCTGGAAAAACAGATACCTAATTTTTTTTCATGGATAGTCAGTAAAAGGATGAGCAAAATATGTGGTGAAATTTCTTTTTATTAAAATATAGTTAGGTAATCTGTACTGAGTAACCTCACTGCTAGCCGTCTCTCTACGGCTCCCAGAAATTCAGAGATGAGAGCACAGGCCTGTGAACTGGGACGACTCAGGCGCTACTCCTAACCCGACCACTCGTTACCTAGTTGCGAGAGGACACTTCCTACTAGTAAAATGGAGATAACAGCTCCCAAGCTGTAATGACATTATGAGGATCGACAATAACTCAAAAGGCCTGGTTTACTGTGGATAAAAACGAAAATATTTTTAACTCCCTTTCCACTCACAAAGCAACGACTTCCAGCCTTAGATGTGTCAAAAGCTGATTTTTAAGCAGAAAGTTAGTGTATTTTAAAACAAAACACCTTCTTTTCTTCTATATATTATACCTGCTTTGCCAATCTGAACAGCCAGCTTTGTAAGTTTCCCTTGTAAAACAGACTTTTCCTTTTTTGGCAAATTTGCTTTCTTTTTGTCTTTTTCATCACCATCTCCACCTTCTTCACTCTTCAAAGGCTGCATTTCCATGGCTGCACCATCCTGGGCTTTTGCTACATTTAAGAGCAAATATAATTTCAGCACATTTTAAGGACACACAACTCTTAACATTTTCAAGCAATTTTTGAAAAAAATCAAGTTTCTTATAGAAACTAGAAAAGGCTTAAACATTCAGCTTTGTGTGTATGCACGTGTATGTCTACCCAGAGAAAATAAGACAACAGCAACAATAGGTTGGGAAATTTTGAACCAGAACTGAGAATGCTGTGCTCGGTAACAGATATGAGGGTTAAGAAGAAAGACAAGGTCCTTAAACTAAGAGCTAAATCCCCAATCACTTCTCTTCCCAAGTGTTGTGTTAGATAATGAGACTCATTCCAAACAGCAGAAATCCCTCCCATATAAGTTATGACCATAATGTAGAACATTATGTATGAGCATACATACAGAGAAATGTACATATGCTTACAGATTCTTAAATAAATGCAAAAAAACATTTGTTATATATTTTATTATGCATTTTTTGCTAGCAATTATATAGTAACCAATGTCAGAACACCCCAAACGCTTAAGTTTAAAGTTAACTACATCTGGATTTTTCTAAGTTTACTACCCTAAGTCGTAATTAAAATCTTATTATTTAACACTGTAAAGGCAGCAAGAGTAAGGCAGTGACAGGAAGAGAGGTTCCCCAAGTCAACCTAGATTGTTGATTTTCTCTGTTACATGTATCCTACTTTTGGATGAATATAGTACACAGTAGATACATTTTTGGATATAATGAAAATAAGTTAACCGTACTTTTATCCTCCTGAATTTACCTTTGTTGCGATTCTCAATAGCTCCATCTTGTTTCTTATCTGTAGGAACAAAATGGGAATTAAAGCTTTCCAAGAGAAATGAATACAGCCCTGCTAAATTATGCAAACGTAGGTCACATTTCTATAACAGAACTGTTACACAATGGTGTGTGCGTTTGTGTCTGTGTACAGATTAGAAGCCATTTGGCTTGTAATGACCTGCTGGGGCAATCACTCCCTAGGTCTTGACCACGGGGGAACACTCCAAAATAATCTGGGGCATCTATTCTTGTTTGATTTCTCCATAAGACTTTATTCTTTTTTATGCTGTAATAAACCCAAATATGGTGCGAGGGGTTTTCAAACTAAATATAGATATAATCCTAAGAAAGCAGAAAAAGACAGGGGTAGAAAGGGAGAAGGAATGTCATAGGAAGACAAGTGGCATGCAGGACAGCTTTGATGGAAATGAGAACAAAAACTATGTATAAAAGATGGGAGAGGTGTACAAAATAAGCCAGTAAGATTACCAGGTAAGGTAATTCCCAAATTAGCTTAGATGTGGAGAAAACAGAAAGATGAGAATGTCTGAAGCAACACAGTAATTAAGGAGGGCATGGGTCTATTGTTTGCAGTAGGTGGCATAATATTAAAAATGACAAAGAGGAAGTGGAACCATTCAGCCTACTTTTCCTCCAATTTTTCTATCAAGGAGAGCTATCTTCAAACTGGAAAATGTGGAACAAATATGGTCAAGAAGGAAGAGACGCTCAAGATAGGTGAGGAGATAGTAGGAGAATACCTAGCTACTTTCAGTGAGCTCAAGTCTGGAGAGAGAGACGACAGCCACATTCCAGACTTGGAGGGAACTGAAACAGATTACCCTGGACTGCTCTGGAGTGACCACTGAAGCAGTCAAGGGAATGGGAGGAGAGGTGGAAATCCACGGATGGAAAAATGGTGTTCCATTCCAAAAAAAGAAACCAAAATATTGCAAGAATCAGAAATGGTAGATAATCGGTTAGATGTTAATTCCTGGCAATAATCTTGACTGGATTAATAAAAACAGGGGTATAAGGTCTTAGAAAAAAGGGTGCTTATTGGAAAAGACACTGTGGGGTCAATAAGAATCAAGTCATGATACAAACTTCTCTTTCTTCTTTAATAGGGTCCATTGACTTTAGTTTCCTATAAATTAGGATCAACACAGTGTACAGTTAAGAGCACAGACTCTTGAGCCAGACGAGAGGGTTTGATCTGTCACTTAGTGGATTTTTGACCTGGAGCAAGTTACACAACCTCCATAAGCCTCAGTTTACTCATCAGTAAAAAAAGTAATAGCCTTTACATCTTATGGTTGTGAGGATTAATGAGATTACGCATATAAAGCACTCAATAAATGGTATGGTATCATTACTACTGGTTTTCAAATTGCCTTCCACTCCACCTTAAGAAAGCCAAGGCGGCACACGGAAGGCTATCATGAGGACTGGGACAGGGGAAACCTAGAACGTGGGGCTTGCTATCCTCGCTTGCAGCCAGAACTTTTCAAACACATTTCAGTTTGAAATAAAGATTTCATAGCTAAAGACAAAACTCAAAGAACAAAACACCCAAATATTAAAAACACTCCTGTAGTTACAGCAAACCAAGATTTTAGCAAGGCAATTATTTTAGAAGATCTCAAAATACTTATGTGTGTGAGATAAATATGCGCTTACTTTCCTAAGTAACATTAAATAAATCTAAGTGGTTAAACCACAGTTAACTGCTGTCAACCTAGAGGGAAAAACTCTGGAGGAGTGATCCTGAATGGGAGAAAAGGGTGGTACAGCAGAGACCCAGAAGTAGGGTGGGGAGGGCTTCTTAAGAAAAGTACCATGCCCCTCAACTAAGTGATTCTGAGCTGTTTCCCTAAGTATGACAGAGTTCCTTACAAGATCCTTGCACATAAACTATGGTTATGAAGTTTGTTGACGACAGATCACTTGGAGGGAGAGCAAATACAATGAATCAAAATAAAAAAACCTTGACAGTTAACGATGGGTTGAATATAACAAGACAAACATAACAGGTGTGAAAGTGAAGTCTTGTTCTTATGTCCAAAAACCAACTGCCTAAGTATAGACTGGGAAATGTAAATGCCAGTAGAAAACCTGAAAAAGACTAAAAGCTCAATGGGGCCGAAGTGTGATACGGCTGACAAAGAAAGCTACTACTCAAGTAGCAGAAAAAAACAAGCAAATACAAAGTGCGAGTTGAATTCATTTTGCTGATCAGATGACAGGGAGATTCTAAAACTGGAGGATTAACAGAATAAAAGCAATGGAAGTGTTCGAGGACATGCTGAATTTGTCTGGCCATGGTCAAGCGGATTGATGTATTCACTAAAGACCCTTCATAGACTATTAGGTCTAAAAGAAAAACTTCCCTTTCGTTAATTCTACCACTTGAAAGTACAATATTGGGTAATTAACTTTCTGTACAACTTTTCATTTCAGAATCTCATGAAAGAAGTGTATTTTTTTGTACCAGTTCTGACGATCTTGGTTGCCATATTTCCAAATACCAATTCTTACAGTAAATTGCTATTCTTACTTTTCTTTTCCTTTTTCTTCTCATCTTTCTTCTCTTCCTCTTCACCTCCAGCTCCAAGTAAGGTAAAGATAATTCCAGTTTGAGAATTTACACCTACAGCGGTAACTACCATTCTCCCAGAGCCTTCCATTACATGAGTACCTACAACGACAGAACACTTGTTTTTTATATTCAATAAGTATGACATTAAATAAAACCTAAATTCTTGTGCTTAAGGTTTTAACTCTGTAATAAGTCATATCTGAGTGCAAATCTCACTCTACCACTCATTTATCATGTGATGTTGGGCAAATTATAACATCTCAATTCCTCGTCTGTAAAACAGGGAGAACAGGTCCTACACTTTATAAAAACGAGACTCAGATGAGCCTATAAATGTAAGGTGCTTAGCACACTGCCTGGAATTTGTAGCGGCTCAATGAACGCTCAATATTTGTAATTATAATCTTATTATTATTAGAGACATTTCTCTGAGAAATACATTGCTTATAAAGAAATGTGCTTATAACCAAATAGATTCCACAGCAACAAATGCCGTATTTCCCACACTCTACCCCACAACCTCTACCTAACCCAGGCTTTCTACTCCAGCCTGCCTAGATTACTGCAATAGCTTCCTAGCTAGTGTGTCTTTCCAGTTCATCCTGAAATCAGTTTTAATTTTCCTAAAATGTGATTTTATCATAAGCCTCTCACGGCTGAAAAACTTCTGACTCCACATTGCCTCCTGGATTAAGTCCAAAGTAGTCACCTTGAAATCAACCAACCTTTCAAACTTTTTCACCCACTACGCTAACAAAAAATTCCATTACAGAAAGCTAGAGAGCAGAGATGGGGACACTGATTCAATTCTGACCCTGTCCCTCATACCTATCTTGCAAGTTGGCAGGCATTATATTCTTATTTTCTAGAAACTTGTCCAAGGTTACACAACTATTAAGTGGCAAGGCATAGATTCACTCCAGCTCTGTCACAGGACAGAGGGCATATTCTTCTTATAATAATACGCCCATAAACTTGTTTACAGTTCTCCGACTTGTGCCTCTACCTCCCTGCATCTTTCCTCACTCATTCAAAGGCTTCCCACCTCTCTATTCTAATATTTTTGTGAATTTCAAGTAGCTTCAGAATTTAACTCTTTTTTTTTTTTAAAAACACTCAATAAAGTTTTCTTTACAGTTATCACTTATTTATTTGATCTCCTAGTTCACAACCATCTGGAGGGCAGGGTCTGTAGCACCTACCACCATCTTATGTACCAAATCAATGCTCAAAGGTTATTTGCAGAATAAGATCACAAAGCATACGTAAATACTTACGTAAGTACTCCAGTACTTAAGAATTCATATTTGGCTATTAATTACTGAGTAACTTATTCAATATGAATTTTTTAGGCCTTTGATTTTCTTGTTTTTAAAAATCTATATTCTGAATATTTCACTATTAGCTTCTTTGCCAGTGAAAATGCAAGGGAAACAAGAAATGAAATTAAGGAGAGTGAAAATATTTATTGAGCAAGGACTACGCGTGAAAGACAGTTTGTTTCTTTAAACAATTCCGGCTTTCGGCGGATTTCAATTTTTTATGTTCTGTTCTTTCTTACCACAGGTAATCAGACGTTGGCAGTTAATGTGCTCAGGCAAAGTAAACAGTTTTTGTTCTGGTTATAACTCCATTGCTAACTGAGTAACTGCTTTTAAAAATCTAAATTTAAGAAGCCAAGAACAGCAGTGAGAGATGGCATCATGAGAATAAATTTAAAAATAAATGCATTTCATGTTTTTTAGTACACTTCTGGAACAGGGAAATAAATGCAGAAAAACTTTCCCACCCATACTGTGATAAGAGACTCTACAAAGTTATTCCAGTCTTTTCTTAAACGTGGAAAATTTACAGAGTTCTCTTGGTATACTTGGTGTCTTAGGAACCTGAGTCTACCTAAACTTACCAGCCATCTCTATTAAAACAGAAAAGGACCAAAGTTCAGTTAAAGGGTGTCAATCTGAATAGCTAAGCACTGTGTAAATAAGCTAGATGTACATGAAAGTTCATGAAGTATATATTCCAAAAAGGCAAGAGCAGACTATCTCCGTTCACCTAATATCGTGGCCCAGTTAGTCTAGGCTATCTAAGCTATGATTAGATAGCTTCCCTCTCCTTTGGAAAGATTATAGATTTTATTTGGTTAACAGTAACTAAAGTTTCTTAGAAGTATGGCAAGGAATAAGTATACATTATACTTAAATACATTATATACCCAAGATATTTCTATTTGGAATGAATTACAAGCACATCAATATAAAGAAAAACCCAAATAGAGTACGAATGTTGTTAGTGGTATAGGATACTGAAGGTATAGAAATCTCAAGATTTTTTCAAAGAAACCTAAGTCTACATTATAACTGAAACTTTTACCCTATTTATTATGGTGTTTAAAAATATATATATAGTCGTGCATCGCTTAATGATGGGGATATGTCCTGTGAAATGCATCGTTAGGCTATTTCGTCATTGTGCGAACATCATAGAGTGTACTGACACAAACCTAGATGGTATAGCCTACTACACACCTAGGCTATACGGTACTAATCTTATGGGACCACCATTGTATATGTGGTCTGTTGTTGACCGAAACATTGTTATGCAGTGCATGACTGTACATGTAATTACATTGACTTTTAGTGGCGGGGTATTTTGCAATAAGCTTTTTGGCACATACGTGCAAACCTTAAAAAGGTAATAGTTAAACTTAGGTACGTGTCTGAAGTTGTAATTCTAACTTAACTGACCCTTGTCACAGGTTTGACTTTGGTTTCAGTAAAACTATGTTCAACTAAGTAAAAAGTTCACAGAAAAGTACTGAAAAACTATAGCTGCCAAGTTATTAAATAGTTAAATCAGTAGGAATCACCCTACAATGTATAAAATGTTAGCACTCCATTAACATCTGAAAGTGATAACAGAAGACAAATAGGCAACATTTTGCTTCCTTCAAACTCTAGTATAATTCAATCTAACAAACAAATTTAGAACAAGTGCCGTACAGACAATTTTAAAATTCTATAAGGAATAACAGAAAATCAAGAGTAGGAACCTGGAAATCAAAAGTTAAAGAACTGGCATGCTTTTGGAGTCAAGTTGTGGTACTATGACTTCCTCTCATTCATCACTTTATAAGGCAGCTTGTAATTTTCCCCATCAGTCCTTCCACTTCATTTCCAAATAACCTTAGGTCAAGCTGTCACAGTCAGGGTGTTACAAGAGCCTCCCAAGTAGACATTCACCTCCCCATTTCAAATAAATCCGTCCCTTCTCCATTCTCAGAACATGTCTTAACTATGTACAAATTCAATCCTGCCTAGTAGATGTGGTGCTACTCCTGGACCTTCTGTTTATTAGTCGTATCATCTTAGAGAAATAGATTATGTCTCACTCATTCCTCAGTAGTTAAATGACGGAGTTGGATTAGGTAAACTTGAAGGATTTTATCAGTTCTTAAAAAAAAAAACAAAACCCTGCCCTTTGTAGGCTATCATAGAGAATTCATTAATTTGCTTTAAACACAATCATTCTTTAATTTTCTACTTCAATAAGGCCTTAAGAATAAATGTGATACAGAAAAACTGAACAATTCAATAGAGATCATTAGGCTTATATTTTAGTTGTACCATTACACTAACATGAACACTGACTCTCAAATCTCTTTACTTTTTGGACTCAGTTTCCACATTTGTACAATATAGCTCTGGACTCAAAGATCTCTAATGTCTCAGCCAGCTTACAAAAGAAAGGTCTCTAAGGATTATAAGCGTAGAAGCTAACATAAAATACAAAATCTTCTTCACATTATTGGCTTTCAAGGAAACTGTGTTTGCTGACAATGGTATAGAGTTGTAGAGGTGGAAAAAGTTCAAAGTTGTAAAAGAAATTCATACCTGATAGAAGTAACGGATCCTTATCTAAAGACTTCTTAACATGATCAGATTCACCAGTCAATGAGCTTTCATCAATTTTAAGATCATTGCCTTGAATAAGTATGCCATCAGCTGGAAGAAGATCACCTAAAACAAAAAGCAATGAATTGCTAAACTGTAAACAATACTGCAATAATATTACAGCTAGTGTAAGGTGGATTGCTCTTCTTCACTTACCATATTTCACTTGAGCAATATCTCCAACAGTAATGTCAGCTACAGGAATCTGAATGACCTGACCACCCCTGATGACTGTGAACTTCTGTTCCTGCTCAATTCGACTCTGCAAACCTCTAAACTGTTTTTCCTTACTCCAGTCATTGAAAGCTGTTACTAACACCACACACACTACTGACAAGAGGATTGCAGCTCCTTCAATCCAACCAGTTTCACCTTCACCTTCTTCCTCTCCAACAGAAACCTGTCCACAAACTATTTGGAAAGAAAGAAAACGCTTATCAAAAATGATTCTGAATTGATGGCAACAGACATGTAACAAGTTAATTACAATGTTTATATACCCCATTTATTTTACTTATAGCTCTAAACACCCAATTGAACTCAAAGCATTCCATAACAACAAGAATGCTTCCTATGTCAATTGCAAGTTCCCTGCCTCTGAAGATTCTCATCCTCAGGATAGGGAGGGAGTCTAGGGTACTAGTTAAGAGTAAGGACAGTGGGAAAGATTAATCTCAGCCCTAAGGCAAGTTACTTATTTTTTAGACTTGGTTTCCTCATCTGTCAAATTAGGATACCACCACCTACCCCAGAGTTGTGAGGATTAAAGGAGAGGACACCTGTAAAGTAGGTAGCGCAGTGGCTGAAACATCCTTTGCACTCAACCAATGATTAATGCTATTATATACATTACATATGGTAGGCAAGACATACATGAAAATTCAAGTATTATGTGCCACCCACGAATCATGCTTACTTACTGTATCATTTTTACTGGAGTATAATCAAAGCTTGGCTTTCACAACACGAGAAGTTAAGCGAAGTGCTCATCGTGAATTCAACTATTTGAGCACCTACTCTAGCAGCCAGACACTATTTTAGGAGCTAGGGAAACAGCAATGGATAAGACACACAAGGTCCCTCTCCTCATGGAACTCACACTCAGATTGGGAGGTGCGGATGGTGTATGAAGAATTCAGATAATAAAACACAAATAATTAATTTCAGATATTGTTAAGTGCTATGAAGAAAATAAAACATGATGATGTGCTACCAAATAAAGACAGAGGGCTAAGTGTGGTTGGGTGAACAGAGAAGACCCCTCTGAGGTGTCCATGACATCTGAACTTGGAGCCAAATGGTAAAAGGGAACTAGCCACATAGATCTAAGAGAAGAGCATTCTGGGGAGAGATTAGAGTCAGTACAAAGGCTCTATGACAGAAGAGTTCAGAAAAAGATAAGGGAGGGGAAAAAACAAAAACTGAAAACAGTAGGGTCAATAATGGTGAAAAAATAATGGAATGGTGCTTTTCAGACTTCGGGCTACAATCTATTTGTGAGTCTGAAATCAGTCCAGTGCTCATGACTAGCATTTTGAAAAAGGAAACAGAACAAAACAGAAAGGATCTACATGTAGTAACGGAAAGTATTGTCTCTTGAAAGCTTGCTTATTTATAAATTCACATGAAGAAATATGTTCTGCATCCCTACATAAAGTAACTTCTTATTGAGGGTTGAGTCGAAATCTCTGAAAGTCCATGGTTCTCTCAGGACAGACAAAGCAGGAAAAGGATTATTGAGAAGGAAAGAATGAGTTAATGAATGACACCAGAAATGACTGAAGCACATTCCAGGATAGTGAGCATGAACTGAAGAGAGGATTTGAGGTGCAAGGGTACTGAATAAAAACTAATCTGGGAGAGGTATGTGAAGGGAGAGAAGACAGAGACTGGAGTAGAATCAACTGGAGATGAAATGGAAGGGATGATGTGAACACTCACAAAAAATATCCTTAGGACCATCAGTAGGATTCAGCCAACAACGAGTATAAAGCAAATTCTCCAAAGGAGACGGCAGGATGATCCAATTCAGAGTGCCAGCCCCCCCAGCCAGATACTAAAACTTCTATTTTAATTATACTGAAACTGAAGAAATGAGCATATATCATTTCATACAATAACCAGTTAAGTGAATTTACGGTTTACATTATTTTAAACAGTAGAAGCTGTAAGGACAGCTGCCCCTCACCCCTCCCCCTGCCCAGAAGATAAGCTTTGCTCTCTGAATCATATAAAGCAAGTCTGGAATCAAGAACAGATGAAGGTTGAAATACCATGTTGACCACTTTCACCATTACAGCTAAAATATTATCTTCCAAATGAAGCATTTCAGTGGGTTTTGATCTCATTGGTTAAAAATATAAAAATGCAATACTTTAGAATAGTGTGCAAGAACAACAGACTGACATCAGAAGATGGAATTTACCAGTCATATTGCAACAAAAACCTCTGCATAACTAGTGAATGGGAGTGAAGATAAATATCATGATTTAGTGAGTACACTCTTCCACGTGGATTTGCCTGAGGTTTGAGTTTCTTTTTCAGAAACAGACATTAAAACCAAGCTTTGAAATAAACCAACCTTAGACCCAAATCAGGTTAAAGCAAGATTATAAAATATAATAATGTATATTCAATCATGCTATCAATAATGATGTTTTATGGCTACTAAAAAAAAAATCAAAACTTTAAACTTTATTTCATCTTTTTAATTTTTTAATTTCTATTTTTATATATGTTTAAAAATACACACATTACATATAGTTACAAATATATATAATTAATAAATGCATTACACATATATATAATTCATAAATGCATCATTTGGAGATATGTGCTTGGATTTCTTTTCCTGATAGATAGGGTAAATAACCAAAAAAGTTTAAAGATCAATGCAACAGAGGTTAAGGGTGAAGGAAGTGTGAGACAATTATTTAATTTTCAGTTTTAAATCTCACCTGCATATTTACAACTAAACTACTGAATATTTCAAAAGAGAACTCGAAACAAGTTAATGACATATTTCCCTTCATATATAGGTCTATATTATATTACGCAAAGTTAGAATGATCTTGAAATAGATAGTAGTAAAATATTTCTAGAAATTGAATCCTTTTCCTATTGATGAACATCACAAATTTTTAGAAGAGCTGCAGGGAAAAAATAATCCCAAAATCAAAGTGAAGAACAGACTGTAGTTTACCAGTAATATATGAAAAAAAGTATTTTAACAATGTTTTTAGTAAAGTGCAAGTATAAACACACAATAAAAATCGATTTTACCAAAGGTGTTCCCTTGTAAATATATTCACCTGAAAGAGATGCACAATCTGAATGCAGTCTATGTTCTCTATCACAAGGCAAATATTCTATTCTAAAATCCCCTACTTGAGCTATTTCTTGGGTGGTGTATCAAGTGTATGCCTCAACAGCATAAAGAAGCAGTGCTCCAAGCGATGTCCAGGAACTCCAGGGGGATCCTTGAGGTCAAAACTATTTTTATAATCAGACTAAGATGCTATTTGGCTCACAGTTCATGAACATATAGTGTGATTCTCCAAAGACTACATTACATGCGCTAAAACAGCACCATGAATACAGAAGCAGACAAGAATCCAGTTATCTTCAATTAAGCCAGACATTAGATACGATGAAATGAAAAACACCACTACTCTTTTTATTTCATTTAAAACTTCATTAATAATCATAAAAATTACGATTATTTACTTATTATCACAGTTATTTTAAAATGCATTAATATTTTTAAATTTATCAGTTTTAATTTAGAATCTGGTAACTATCTACAGATATAACTCACATAATCAAAAGCTCTTTGGAGTCCTCAATACTTTAAGAGTGTAAAAAGGCCCTGAGACCGAAGAGTCTGAGAACCACTAGCACACTAGTGACTATAGATTTATTTATGGTGTGAGTCGTAGTGCTTATTTTCACACAAAACAGTACCAGTAAGAAACTGTGATAATTTAGATTTCTATGACTGTAGATTTACAATGAATGGGTTTCCTTTTAAGCAAGTTACTACTTCTTAGTGTTATAACATGATGAAAAGAGACACGAAATACATTAATAAATGTTAAAAAAAATTAAACTGCAAACACTAAATAACTTATCAGCATGGAGAAAAAATATCTTTATTTTATGAACAACTTCTAGCAGATTTTGAGTCTCCTTAAAGTGCCTTATGACACTGACAACGATTATCTTTCCAGTTGCATCTAATACCATATCTCCTTAAGCAAATTTAACATAGGATCTGTCACTACATCCTATAAATGAAGCAGCTTGAATTCCAAAAAGATTTGTTCCAGACCTTGTTAGTAACAAAATCCACTCCCACTTAAAATATTTTCCTTTAGTTTTTTTAGTCTTCGAAGAAAAATGTTAAAATTTTTTTAATAATCTGCTAACTTAATTCTAGAATACCAATTCCCCGTATTCCTTAACGACAGTTGGGTAAACTGCACACTAAAGAATTTATCTGTATGTTGCTAAACATGGTATGCCCCCCTTTTTCAGATAAAAAGACACACATGTACACATCCTCACTTACCCACACATGCACACATACACATATATACACAAAAACATATTTTTAAAATCTGGGAGGATATATATCAAAATGGTATAGCAGTAATCTCTAAGAAGTGAGATTTTTGGTGAATATTATTTCCTATCAATTGTCATTTTCCCCCCTAATTTTTCTACAGCAAATATGTACTATTTAGCTAACAAAAATAAATAAAAGTTTTAAAAATAATTAGGCTCAATACTCATAAGAATATTGCCTAAGTCTTTTCTTATCTACATTAGTGACTGTCAACCACAGGCAATTTTGTCCCCTATGGGATACCTGGCAATGTCTGGAGACGTTTTTGGTTGCCTCACCTGGGGAGTGATACACTGAACACGGCAACAAAGAATGTTCCAGTGCAAAATGTCAAAAGCACTGCTGCTGAGAAACTCTGATCTCCACTGCTCTCGGATAAACTGGCTTATTCTGTGACCAACATTCTCCAAAAAAAAAGTTCTCACACGAGCTCTAGGCATACCTCTGAAGGAATTACTTTAAGTGATTACCTAAGCAAACTTTGGGAGTTAGCAAATATTTGTTAAATTCTTCATAACTTGAAAGGCATAAGAATGAAGCTTTCACAAAAAAAATATTTTGGTGAATCACTCTTCTGATACATAAAATAAAAATTGGTTCACTCTATAGCTACTTCAATATAGTGACCAAAACCCAAGCTAGATTTCCTATCAATTATAGAATGTACTGTCAGGAATATCCATTTTAAATAAATTTTTTTAAAAAGAGAAGAACAAATTTAAAAGAGAAACGAAGGACATAGAAAGGTGAGAGAAAATAAAACTATCTATAGCTACAAGTTAAAGCAGATCTACCCTTCTATAATGTATTTTTCCATTGGTCAGGATACTCTGTAGTATAAACATTTCTAGAATGGCAAAGAAATTACCCAAATCATGTACATAGCAAATAAGGACTTGACAAGTAATGGATTGGGGAAGAGAGTAGAATTTTGCTTTCATAATGATTTTCCTAAAGATTAAAAAAACTAATTAAAAACTAATTATTTCACAATAGTGTTCTAAAGAACTTAAATCCCTGTGATGGCACAGACCACATCATATATATGGCTTAGCTCCTTACCAGACACACAGTATGCATATACGGGCAGTTATTTAACCTCTGCGTCTCACTGTAAAATGGAGGTGACACTATGTCATAGGGTTATTGTGAAAATTATCTGAGGTAACATATTTAAAGAACTATTAAAAGCACTATAAGAATGGCACCTAGCACACAGCAAACAGTCAATAAATGCTGGTCTGCTATTATTATTATGTATCAAGTAAGTAAATGAGCTCAACTTAGCACCACGCATAGAAGTCTTTTTTTTCTCCCCAATTTACTTACGTGCATTATCCCCTTCTGGAGGCTGATAAAAAGAAAGGCCCAATGATACTAAGGCTGCAATTTCTAATATAATTAAAGTGACATCTTGTAATGCTTCCCATACTAATTGAAGAAAAGTTTTTGGCTTTTTAGGAGGTATAAAGTTCTTTCCAAACACTGCTTCTCTTCTCTCTATATCTGCAGGGTTTCCACTTAAACCTAATAAAAAGAAAACAAATTTCAGTGAACAGTTTTACTACTTACAAATGAAAATATCTATTTTATTCAAAACACATTTAGTTGTTACACTTTAGGTTCCAATTCATAAGACCCTATCAAAATGGTTTATCTTTGTGCATCAGACTAAGTGTACAAAATGTAAATCACTGAAAAACATGTGCAGTGCTTTAAGAGAACATTTTGAACAGATAACTCAAGATTGGATTAAGAATTTTCGCTTTTCCAAACTGCTTATTTTTGATCATTTTGTCTTATACTGTCTTATAGACTGCTTAAGACCAGAAGTGATTGGCAGCTTGGTGGTTTTACATTAGATTTAAACATTTCCCTGACCTTTACTTATTATGTCTTCCCTCCAAAATGGGGGAAGTATATAAAGGTATTTATTTGATCAACTTGTTGCGTCGTAGTTAACTTAATCAGTGGAAGTCTTTGCTTTTCACTCTTATTCACTGAAGAACAATGAAAAGTTAATTCTTATAAGCTCTAAAACTTCTCTACTAAAATGTCTGTTATACTCGGATTGATAAAAGATTTGCAAGTCACAAAAAACAGGAGACTTAGGACGACCTTTCAAGTTTTACTTTCAGGATTTCTTTCCAACTGAAGAAGACGTGGTGCTAGTGACTGACCGCACCTATGTCACCATACGGGAAAGGGTACACTGTAGGACCAATATTTATTGCTTGGAGTGTGCAGTCAGAAAGCTATGAAGGAAGAGGGTAAGAGACAGTTGGATGGACATCAATTTTGCCTTTCCTTCACCCCAACAAGCAAGCCCTCCTCTAATTTAAACCTGCTAGTCCTGTCCAACCCAGATATACCTCAATTAGCTAAAGCAAAGTATGTACACATATGCATTATTGTGGGGGTCTGAAAACACTGACAGCAGTGACAAATGACATTTTTCCTTTGTCTAAGAATATCGAAGAAGGGGGCAGAGACACCATGATGATACAACGTTTAAGCTATCATCATAAATTCAAATTTATAATTAACTTAATTAACTTCAATTCTTTTTTTGGGCAAGAGCTCATTCTAAGAAAACATCAAAGGAGGAAGACAGGAAAACAGCAGATTACTGGAAGACTCTTGGCTTTAAGTGTTTTAGCTATTAATCTCAACCTGGAGGCAGGCAGAAGGCAGACAGAGAACAAAGAAAGTACATGTTAAAATAAACAATGAGAAAGAAATATATAGATTTTAAAGTAATTATTTACTTTGTTAAAGATAGCAAAAAAGATTCCAGAGAATGTTTTTTTCGCTAGTAACTGTAACAAAGTTGGGTCCATACGGGGCAGTTCAGAAAGCATTTTATATTTCTGATGACAAAAGTCATCAACTGAAAGCTTCTATAGAGCTGTAGGCTTTGAGACAGCAACGAAAAGAAAGCCAGTAAAGGACTGTAGTAACTGTGATCAGGGAGAAAGACAATATGAGAGAAGAAACTTGCAAATTATAATTTAGAATCCACACACTGTTTCTTCAGACTAGGGCAATGCTCCCCAACACATCTGGCTGCAAACAGTTAACACGGGTCCATGGTTTAATCGAGGGACAGGGTAATCAATGTAGGGAGGTTTTCCACAAAACAAAATTATTTGTTTTAAAGAACTATATTTTGAGATGTTCTGAGATTAGGTGCTCACTGCTTTTCAAATTAAATGTCCTTTCTTTCATGAAAGGATGATATTAGACAGTGGGTAAGTTTGTCTGTCTTAGGTTCTAATGCCCTTATTAGCAAAAATAAAAGATTGCTATCCCTCCCAGCATCAGTCTTCAATTTTTTCCAAGAAGTTTGTTTGAAGATATTGGTTCTATCAGTTGAACTCACACTTAATAGAGCATATCATTAATTACATATATAATACCTGGTAGTTTTACATATCACTATATAACTATAAAAATAAGTGATCAAATCTTAACTTATATTGGTTATAACACAGGCCAATATTTTATGTTAATGCTGAAAAGAATAGAGCTAAAGACAGCTTAAAAATGCCTCTTGGAGGGAATCTGGGAAGTAAAAACACAGTTGGTCCTAAAGGTTATTATAATTTTTCTATCCTACCACCAGTCATACAAGCACACACCTAGGTCACTACACCAATAAAGCTGTCTGGTTTAGGAATTACAGGACATATGTTCCAGTTCATCTACTGAAATCTTGTGCAAGTCACTTAACCTCTTTGGAGGTTGACGGGGAACATTAATATTTGTTGGTATAACTAACAGGATTGTTTTGAAAGACCAAAGGAGAAGGTACAAAATATGTACATCATAAACTACAGGGTCATAGTTACTAAGCAAACTAAGGGGGAAGACGAGTACAAACTGAACACTACAGGTTTTAACTCCATTTTGGTGGCAATACATTTCCATTAATATAAAATAATAAACTTATACAATCTAAATATAATGAAGTTAACAGCTTTGTAACAATAGTCTGTCCTCCACCAGATAGTTACTGAACATCTACTACTTCCAGGTGCTGTTCTACATCCTGAGGAATCAGCGTGAACAAGGCAAGTCCTACATTCAGCAACCTTATATTATACTGGAGGGAGACAAAGAGATAACTACAATAAAACGGAGAAAAGACTGGCATTTATTCTAAGTGCAATGGAAACCAGTAGAAGATGTTATAGTAGGGTAATGATAACTAATCTCACGTAAATAGTTGTGTGAAGGATAAACTAAAGAGTGCAAGAGTGGAGGAAAAAGACCAGTTGGGAGGCTGTTGCAGGACAAAGTAAGTGATGATGGTGGCTAGCATCTGGGTTTTAGAAGTGGAGGCAGAGTGACTGGACCTGCCAGGTATCTTGTAAGGAGATGACACAGAATTTGCTTAAGAATCAGACAGGATGAAAGAGAAAGAGAAAACTAAGAATGATATAGATTTTTTTTTTGTCCGTGCCCTTAAGTGGATGGGTGGTAGAGACATGTACCAAGACAGGGCAAGCTTTGGGAATTGCATGATTGGGTGGATAAAGGGAGGCAAGAATTAACGGTTTTGTTTTATAGACTTAAACACGAGATGCCCATTAAACAAACAAATGGAGACGTTTGTAGACAGCTGGCTAGTCATTTTCAGAACTAAGGGAGAGGTCTGAGCCAGAGTCATCAATATACAGACAATTCTGGAGCCATGGGCCTGATGAGAGCTCTTGAAAGCTAGAATAAGTAGACAAGAAGAGAGCAGGGCTGAGGTGAGAGCCTTAGAACACTCCAACATTTGATGGTCAGATAGGGGAAGAGACGCCAAAGGCAACTGAGAACAAACAGCAGGAGGTAAGGGGGGTGGGCACAAAAACAGGTTTGTGTAGTACTACGGAAGCCCAGAAAAGGAGTTTTAAAAAGATGATGTGGCTTACAGCAACTAGAAGGATGAGCAACTATGACATACAACTATCTACTGGGCTTTGGGGAAAAAAAAAGGAGGAGGATTGGCAATAGATATTAGCTCAGAGCCGGTCTTCCTCAGCAAAAACAGGAGGATTAGCATGGATTTTACCTCAAGGCTGATCTTCCTCACACACACACACAAAAAAAGATGATGTGGCTGACTATATGAGACGGGGTTACAAAGGTTAAGTAAGATGAAGACAGAGAATGGACAACTGACTTTCGCTAGCGGAGGCAGATGACCTTGATAAGGAATCTTCCAGTGGAGTGGTGTGGAAGAAAGTTTGATTAGAAACAACTGAACAGAGAATGCTAAGTGGAAACAATGACTACAGATAACATTTTTCCAGGAGTGTGATGCAGTGGGGAGAAACAAAGCAGTAAAGGTGAATTTAAATGGGTAAATAAAACCCATTTTGTTTTTTTAAAGATGAGCGATAGATTTTAAGGCAGGTTATTTACCAATGGAAACGATCAAGTAAAGGAGACACTGATGATACACGAGACACAGGCTAATGCTGGAATAAAGCCTTTCAAGAGGCAAGAGGGAACAGAACCCAGAGCATGGGTGTTAATCCAGGTGCAGGGAGAGGCTTCCACTGCGAGGAGGGAGAAAGCAAAGTTTGTGGGGAACAGATATAGCTAAGCTGATGGAACTGGTAATGATAATGAGATCATACGGTCCTAGTTTTAAAAATAGAGAAGATATGATACTAAATCATTAAGAATAACTTACGAATAAATATAATGAAAAATCTTCTGCCTAGTCCTGTTGGCTCAGTTGACTGTAGTGTAGTGGCAATGAGGCCAAGGGCATGCATGGCACTGATCTCCTTACAGCCCAGTTAGCTTCACAAAGAGAAAATAGGTTCAAAAACCATCAAAAGCAGCCTCAGAATATACGCTTTTGGGGTCTGGATCCAACATTGTGGGAAGTTAAAAAAAAGCCTATATTCATTCTAGAATAGATAATTAAGAGTATCATTTATATATTTGAAAAGGACATATTACAGAATAAAATGCAAATTATATCAATAGCTTGATGTTTTACAAGAAAATGTAGCATCTCAACCGCTGGGACTAATACAATCATGTCTCAATTTAGGAAATGAAGAGGGGGAAGTACTGGAACGTAGGAAACAGGTGGGTTTAACTGAAAATCATGGCTAATAAACAGCACATACCACGGTCTTATCAAATTCTGCACTTGAAATTACGTCTGTGTTTGTGTGTAATTATGTGCCTGTGTGACAGTGGTGGCGGCAGCAGCCACCCTGACTTCTCTAAGTGAGGGTCACAGGAAAACGTGCAGACCAAGAAAGTATGTGAAAATGTATGTTCATGTGCTTTCTTCTTGGGAAACAGACTAGTAGTCTCATCATATTCTCAATTTCAAAAGAGGAGGGGACCTCCTCCCTAGCCCGCCCCCCGCCAAATTGAAGAATCACTGGTCTACAGTCAAACTCATGCACGCATTCCTGAATGCCTACCACGCACCAGTCACTGACAGGCACTAAACACACAAAGGGAAATGAATCAGACAGGATGCCTTTCTCTGGCACTTGCCCTCAAGGAACTCATAGTTTGGTGAGGCAGACTGACAAGTAACCAGTTCATCACAACCCAAGGTGTTAACGTATTATGATGGGGGTGGTGAGGATGTTACGGGAGTACACAGAGAACTGGAATCCAAAATTTAGGGGGTTGAGGTGGATAAGGGAATCTAAGACATCCAACTTGAGATCTTAAGAATGATTAAGAGATAAACAGTCATAGGAAGGATGATCTAAGGTGTTTTAGGTGAAGAGATCAGTACATAAGAGGCCCAAAAACAAGAGTGACCTCGGCACAACAGTATTTAAGAAAACAAAAGTTTTGCTATGCCTCAAACATTGACAGGCAGAGTTGGAAAGAAGAGATGACATTAGAGAGGCAGGCAGGGGCCAGATCCCAGAGAGATTTAACCTAAGTGAGAAATCGGAACTTCATTCTAAGGGCAATGCGAAACCACTGCCAGCTTTAAGCAGGAAAGTGACAGGCAGTGTGAAGGGAGACAGGAAAAGACACCAGTTAGGACGCTGTTACCTGAATTACTGCAAGAGAAGACAGTGGTCTCAAACAGGGTCGTGAGGATGTAAAGAAGCAGACACCCCTGAGTTAAGACAAAGTTAGGAGTTAGAATCTCCAAGTCTTGTGGATCAAATGAGTGACAGAGGTTGAAAGAGTCCTGTCAAAGTCAAGGCCACGTAACACGTTAGGTAACGGTTTTGTTGGAAAAGGGAAAAAGAGAAGTATGCTTTCAGAAGGGAAAGTTTGGAAAGGCGGAGAAAATGAAGATATCTAAAAACAATTGATTGGGCTTTTAGGCCTAAAGCTAGAGAAAAACCTGGACTGGAGCTACAGCTGCTGGAATCACCAGCATCCAGATGACATGTGAAGTCTCAGGAACGTATGACATCACCCAGGGAGAGAGTACAGACAAAGAGGAGCATGTATAGACGAACAGAAGCCTGAGGTCTACCAACATTTAAAGGAAAGCACCGGAGGCTGATGAAACTGGCCAGATAGGAAGAAAGAAAACTCTAAGAGTATAAGGTTATGAAAGACAGAACAGAATGCTTTGAGAAGGAAATACATCTACTGTACTCAGAAAACTGAACTCAAACTCTAACTAAAGCTATGCTACTTCAGGCTGTATCAACTACAACTTTAAAAAATAATATACATACTACAAAGTTAGAGGAGAAGTAGTTAGTGATACAACTACCAAAAAAAAATTCATAAGCAATGAAAATTAGTGACCTGAGCAGGTATTAATTAAATATATAATTCCCTATTACAGCAGCAATAAATTTCTAGGACAAGGTCATGCAGGATCATCAATATAAAGTTATCTCATTGATAACTCTATACAAGAAGTGAAACACACATGACTGGCACACCAAGGCCATGCAAATACTTGCTGAATGTCTGAAAGGGCTGTGCCAACCTGAACAACCAAGCACATACATCAGGGCAACAGAGCATTCTCGTAGAGGTCTATAAGTCAATAATGATTTACCCTGGGCAAAGAGCTGATTTTTTTCGAGAGTTAAAATATATTTCCATGTGTGAATGTTAGTTTTATTACATTGCACCATGAAGACATGGTCTAAGCACACCAATACCAACAGCCTTAGTTCTAGTGAGTGTAATATATCAGCTGCCATCTGAAACATGATGGAAACATTAGTCAGCCAGGGACAATTGCTGTGGATTCTACCCTGCTTCCTACCACATACTTCTTTTGTTTCTTTCTACCACTGTTTCCTTTTCTTAATTCCTTTGCTTTTTTTCTCTTTTACCTAATTTTAGCAACCACCACTTAAAAAGCTTAGTGTCTCATCTGCTTTCTTGCCCTTTACAAGTCCACAAAGCCATTCCTCTGACAGACTACTACTCGATACCCATCTTTAATTTTTATGAATTCATTTTTATTCTTTGTTTAATGCAGTACTACTGAATGACAAACATGATACCAGGGCTAGAGATTTGCATTCTAGAAATCTTATTATTACAGAGTCTATTCTACTAATCAATGTAAAATATAATACAGATAACATAAGAACACATTAAAACAGAAAAGATACCAAAAGCTAGTGTAAAAATAAAAGGATCAAGAAATATGATGCAGAAGAGGAGTAAGAAAGACAATGTAGGAAAACAATAAACATAGAGAAGAAAAAAACTAATGGTAATTTTATGCAGTTAGGTACTATAAGCAGGTTATTTTGGCATTAAAGTACATTCTTGGATTCTGAGGACTATAAGATAGGTGCTTGTTCTAATAGATAAAGCAAAAAATATGAAGTGATAAGTCTCAATTCCAGTTAACCTTGAAATTTATAGTTCTAATTCTATAAAGTAAAGCAAAGTAAAGATGGTTAATCAAAACCATTAGGAAGTTTTTAACATGAAAATCATATCTGGCTCAAAACACCTCCTATTGATCAGTATGAATATAATATGCTTCAAATCAAGTTACAGGACTGCTCTGCTAGAAAACAAGCAATAAATTAGCAGGCCAAATGAGGAAGCACACAAATACAAAACAGAACCTTAAACCCAATTTTTTTCATTACGTTATTCCTGCCATCAAAAAATACTACTGAGAAGAGAGAACACAGGTCCCTCTTTCTCAGTAGCTCAACTCTTTTGCAAGCTATATGAGATGAACTTTTATAACAGGCAGTACACTACACTGGTTATAAGCATGTTCTCTGCACCTAAATTGTCAAGGTTTGAATCCCTGCTCTGGGCTTATGAGCTGTGAGACTGCAGGTAAGTCACTTAACCTTTTTATGCTGTGAGTTCTTTTGCTCTAAATTGGATAAACTGTTGTGAGGATAATATAAGTTAATATTTTTAAGTGCTAACAACCAACCAATCTGGCACAAAAAGTGTTACCTAAATGTTACCTATCATTTTTGTTGTTCTTAAGAAATGTCTTAAATTGTTCCTCCAGACTTCACAGCAAGCTAACATCGACATCCCCAATATTTCTGATTTTCCTTCTCCACTCATTTTTTTCTTAAGGACGTATCACTAACAAACTACACATTTCATTTAGTTGTCTTGTGAAATTATCTCCCCGATGTAAAAATAAGGCAGGCATTTTTGTTTTATTCATGGATGTATGTCCAGAGCCTAGAAAAGTACTTGCCACACAGCAGACACCTGATGAATACAATATCCCGGCAATTCTAAGACGCACGTATTCTTACATTTTATTCATTTCTCTGAAACTGGGATGTAATTTCATTATACACTTACAGTTATCATACAATTAAAACCATCAACACTAATTCTTTAGTTTTATCTAACCAAAATTCATGTACTTTGAAGAATCCTTTTAATCTCACTTTCCCTGACTATAAGCAGGTTACACTAACAAAAGAGTACTTGTCTAGATCATTTTCTTGGGCACACAAACTCCTAGCTGACTTCCCTGGTGATGATTCGTTTACTATCATTTGTCTAGTTGATCAGTGACAAAATGTTCATTAGCTTTCTGAGTGACTTACTTCTAAATTAAACTAAAATTATTCCTTTGGAAATAATATTCCTGTGAAGGCTGCTACTGTTTTTACTTATTCTTACAACTGTAAATACAAATATAATGCTTAAAATCGCTTTTCCACATTCTTTAGAAGAATATTTCAAAACGACAAAATGTTTATATAAAAAACAGTGAAGATAAAAGTTTGTACAAATTTTAACAAAAATTAAATTCACAATAGTAGGAAGAAGATGAGCAAGAATTTTCTAAGAGTAAAAGAGGGAAAAATATTGCATACTTATTTAACAGCACCAAGCAATAATACACACAAAATTTTGAGTGTTAAGTGAGTATTTCTAGAGATTATCCATAGCTTCCATCAGGCTGTGCAAGAGGCACATAACCATCCCCTCCCCAAATTTTAAAAACTACTATATTAGATGCAAAATTTTCAGTTAACTTAATAAACTTCACTAATAAAGCCAAAATCAATGTAAAGAATAGCGCTCAAAATAACAGCACAAAAGAAAGTACAGTGCAAACTAATGAGAAGTCATGTCTATTAAAAATGAGAACATATGATGGAGAGGTATTTAGTTATTAGAAGACAAAAATTTTGATTAACAGCAGAGAAATACAAAGACATCATTGGGAGAAGAGCAGTCAAGTGCAGATTTGAAACTGAAGTTCAACAACGCTTTTATGAAGAAACTACTTTGTTATATTGAGGGCTTATTTATGTTAACGTTTCCTACCAATTTGGTGACCGTGAAACATGCAACAATTAGGTTTTTAGATTAAATGTAGTAAGTGCATACGACTGAATTAATGAATCTACGAACTGAGAACAGCATATTAATGCACACATCTCTAAAGTGATACAAAGTTAGCCAATATTTCAAAGCGGGTTTGCATAATTAACAAGCTCTGAATTTCATCAAATTACTGTCTATTAAAGTCCATGGGTCTATTTCTGATTCCCTGAATTTACATCAACAACAGGGATCCCAGCTAGCATAAAATGGTACAGGGTATTTAAGGTATAACTAAGAAGTCCATGTTTCTAGGGTTCTGACTTGAGGAAAAGATCCAGAAAATCTGGAAGACTTAACAGGTCTTGCAGACAAAAAAACATACTCCAAGTGATCTGAGGAAGCCCTTTTAGGATATGTGTGCATACGGGTACTGGGTCCCTCAAGATCATGCTACCTCAGAAAAATTAAAGTAACTACCTGCCATTAAAACAATTAGCAATTCACACAGAATTATATAAAGGTTTCAAAGAATTTTTTAGTGTGACTTAAAATCCTTTAACAATTTTGGAAATAATTTTTTGCTATTAATTTAAGTTTTATCACAAGTAATAGCATAGCATAAGACATTTCAGAAAAAAATGTTAAGAAAAACACTTTTACATAATTTCTCTAGAATTGGCTTTTGAATATATACTAATATACTTTAAGTTTTAACATTAATAATTTCCCAACCTTACTAAAATTGTAATAGCAAACATCCTCATGTATCTCCTCCTTCCTCCTCTGCAATTTGGAAATGCCTTCCTGAAACTTCCTAACCTTAATTTTATATTCAACATGATCAATACACAAAAGGTCATCCATCTCAAATCATCTCAAAGACTATAATGCAATGAAGTTATAATGAATTTTCCTTTTTTTATTCTCAAAAAGAAACTTACTACAAATCAAGAATTATGAAACCACAGGCTTCTTTGAACGTAGGGAAATTGAACATAATTCTAAGACTGAAAACTATGTTTAAGCAAAGGAATTGTGTGCTAGGTAAAAAACTGCCATCTAATATACTCCATTTGTTTTAGGATCTTCTGAACTAATTATCCAAGTCCAGGTTAAAAACAACTTGGGCAGCTATGGGCTGTGACAACTATTTTAAGCCACCTGGCAATATGAAGGATCGTGAGCAGAGTTTATTTCCACTGAATACCCTGGGGGCTACCAAGCCTGGTTCCATCCTCTATAGCTCGAGTGGAAAGACAACCTTGCTAATGTAAACAAGCAGCAACACTAAGTACAACAGGACAAAATATTTCCTCCCACAAACCTAAAAGATATAAATTAATTTGCAACATTATCTCTTGATCTAAAGTTACTCTAACTGCACCAATCTGAGAGCTAACCCATCTTTAATGTCACTAAAAGTATGGCATAATCCCACAATTGCCAAGACAATATAAGCATGCTTATTTATAAGCCAAATATACTACACTCTCCACACAAATGACTAAAAATGAACATAATATAACTCACCTTCATTGGGAGATGTTTTCAACCTTGTGCAAATTCCATAGACATCTCCATAGCTCTCCTGTATTTTTCGTAATGCATCAGTAGACCTGAGCTCCATGAGAGCCCGCAGCTCCGCGAGCGTAATTCCAAAGTCTCCATCATGATTAGCTTCCTTCAAAGAGTTTTTTACTCCACTATATGCAACTGAGTTGTTTGCCATGTCGCCCATTACAGGTATAATTTATTAGGAGGAAAATGTTTCCCAAAATACTCTAATTTTCACTTGATATATTTCCAAGATGAAAATCTTTTAAATATGAAAATCTTTCTTAAACCACACACTCATTGTATGACTTTGTGAAGTAGCATCAGCAGCATTTCCCAGAGAAGTATCTTGACCTTTGGCCCATGACTAGTTTCTTCATATCAATCATGAGATGTATACATCTGTAAGAAGAAAATATTTACAAGTTAATAAAATCCATCTTAGACTCTGCATATAAGTATACTTTCTAAATGTCATCAAGCAGCTAATCAAAATACATAATTTAATTATAAAAAATATTTATCTTTTAAAATTTATTTATTATTTATTTTTTGGTGAGGAAGACTGTCCCTGAACTAATATCCGTGCCAATCTTCCTCTATTTTGTATGTGGGATGCTGCCACTGCCTGGCTTGATGAGCGGTGCATAGGCCTGCACCCGGGATCTGAACTCGTGAACCCCGGGTCACCGAAGCAGAGTGCGCAAACTTAACCACTATGTCACTGGGCCAGCCCCCAAAAATACTTTTTAATTGTAGTCTCATGCTCTTAAAATGTTTTGCGTGATAAAAAAAATCAAAGTATACCTTCTAAATAAAACTGTATATCAAAAACATTAGATCTCACCGTTATTAAATGAAACTGCATTTCACATGACTGAATTTTATGTTCCATTTACTATTACTGTTATTAATAGTTATCATTAAGCACTTACGTTCCAAGCACTATGCTAGTTGCTTTAAATTCATTCGCTCATTTAAGCATCACAATTTAATCCCATGAGGTCTTATTATTCCTTACTCTACTGAGAAGAGTAAGCCTCAGAGAAATTGAGGCGTTTCTGCACAGCTAACAAATGTCTGAAATGAATGAGCTGGGATGGCTCCAAGCCCATGTTTCTTCCAATATATGGTGCTATCTCTCTAAACCTTTCATATAGAATAGCCCCTAAAAGGGCAAAAAGCACAACAAACCCCCTAATACACTTTCCCACAATTCTCCTTGGCCACTCTATGACGCCACCATGTTGTGGCTTCCTAAAACTATCTTCCACCACTCATGTGTCACCACCTCAGGTTTTCCCCGGACCAGCTATTTAAAGAAATTCCCTACCCCTTAGTCACTCTTTACTGTTACTCTATTTTTTTTTCTTTGCTGGCCCTTAGTATTATCTGAAACTATCTTGTTCATTTATTTATTTGTTATTTTTTTGTCTCCCTCCACTGACAGTATTAGTTCTGAAGGCAGGGCACAGGTTTTTATCCATTACCATATCCTGAGAACCTAGAACTGTGCCAGGCACACGGGAGACATTCAGTCAATGCTTGAGGAATGAATAGATGCATTACTTTAATTTTCTTCACAATACTTTCAAATTCTCCTTACTCTAAACTACCTTAAGATGAGAGTTCAATTCTCCTTTCTCCATATTATGTCCTTAAAAACAATCACCTCAAAGTTAACATGCCCAACAATGGATTCATCTTACTCCCTAATTAGAGAGCTCTCTCCCACAGTCACCATTACCCTAATCACCGGGGCTTAAGATTGTAAAGCATCTTTGATTCCATCCCCCCCCAGCTTCAGTCAGTTACTCAATTCTTCCTTTCGGTTAATTCTTCCTTTGAAAAGCCTCTTCTATATCATCCTTTTTCTTCCTGATCTTCAAGTCCCCCTACACAAATTATAACACTACCCCCTCACCCCAGGTCTTCTCTCATTCTAGTATCTCCTACATCCAATCCCTTCTGCATTTTGCAGCTACATTTAGTTTTATAAATAGGCATCATGCCACTATATCTAAACCTAGAGGATGAAAATACAGTCCTATTGCTCATGCCTGTTTGGCATTCAAGCCTAAGCTCTATTTTACCTATTCAATCTCTCTCTCTCCCCAAATACCCCACCCCATATTTAATAAATAAAATGTTTAATGATTAGAAACCAGAAAAGATTGCTGGTAAGTGCAATTACTCTTCAGCTATCAAATTGTTATGGGGATGTTTGCAAATCATGGTATTTGGTTCTCATAGTTTAGTATCCATCAAAATCACCTAGGGGGCTTGTTAAAATACAGATTGCTGGGCCCCATCTCCAGAGTTTTAGTTTCAGTAGGATTAGGCTGGGCTCCATAATTTGCTTTTCTAACAAATTCCCAGGTGATACTGATGCTATATATCCAGGGAGCACACTGTGAGAACCACTGGAGAGGAGAATGGGCTAAAAACTTTGAATCCATACCAGCGGCTTGGGATGGCTGGAGGAGGAAAAGTTTGCTTGCCTTTGGTTAAATTTGCAAGGATATGATAGTTACAGATTCTGTAAGACATTTTCTTTCATTGCCTGCTTCCTCCCATTTCACAAATCCTGCTTGCCCAATTATTACCCATTTTACTCATCCCCTAGGCAAAGTGGGCTTTCTCCCACTCACACACCAATTGTTATAAGAACCCAACTTCAAAGACTGGAGACGGTGGTTACTTGATAATCTCCCTCAGTTTTCATACCCAAAATTTGTTGGCATGTAAACATCATACCAACCTTAAAATAAGTTATTATTTATTTAAGAGATAAAATAATTAAGATTCACAAGTCTGTGTGTTGGAGCATGTGTGTCATCATTCCTCCAGTTTCCACAAAGAGGAATTTTCCTCAACAACTTCTGGCCTCCTATTCCACCCATTACTACTGAGGTGAAATGAGCTGCCTAACAGGAGATCTTTCCAAGAGCAACTACACGGATGTAGCTTCTTCACTTCTCTGCCTTCTTTTGGCAGCCAGATGTCTGCAGGACTCATGCATTCTGGTCTGAGTTATTAGAGGCAGATTCCCAGGCTAAAAAAAACCTATTGTTCAAAGTGCCTGGGGTGGGGGTAAATAACTGTTTAGCTCTGGGTTCAATATTAGAACCCCACTGTTGTCACACAAAAACCAAACTTTCATTTCAGCTTTTGTCAGTAATAAAACTAATATTTTTATTCCTATGTGCCATTCTTTGTCATTTTTCTTGATAGAATTCAAGCAGGAGAAAAGGGTGTTATTTATTAGGTGTCCTTAAATTTCTCAACTATAAAGATATGTGATAGAGCTTATACATGATAGAGCGAGAATCTGAATCTCAATCTGTGACTCAAAAGCCATGCTTCCTGCACTATACTGTCTCCACTTTAAGTCTTCACGTTTATTAGGTTGAAATGGAAGCTTCTGTAGGTCAAAAAATAGTCAAATAATATCAAATGTAACAATTTATGTAATAAAATCAGAATTTAAGGGACATTATAGTGGATACTTGTTATTTCTCACCTCAGCACCCTTTCCCCCCATTTTTTCAGCAATAGCCCCACTTTTTGTTTAGGGATCTGCCCTTTCCAACTCTCAATGTATCCATTCCCATATCCAGACACTCCCCTGGTCATAAGATGACAGGTTTAGGAATGTGCATGTGACTCAACAAGGGCCAATAAGCAGCAACAAGGCTTCTACTGTGACTCTGGGGCAGAGACTTGTTTCTTCTTACTGTACTTAAATCTGAGATGTGGAAAGCCCCTGTGCATGGATCTAAAAGGGAAGGAGAGGAGGGAGAGAGAAAGGGAGAGTAGGAAGGAGGGAAGGAGGAAATGTGTCTGTCCGTGCCGGATCATTCAAGCCCCTTGGTCAATCAATGCCTAAAGTCTGTCTTATCTCTGATCTTTTCAGTAATGTGTCAATAAGTTCATTTTTAGGGTTGGGGTTTCTATCACTTTGCAACCCACAGAAGCTTTGATAAGAACATGACTAGTTTCAAGAAAGGAAAGTCCAGGGAAAAGCACCAAATTTCCAAAAGTGGACTATTTGAATTACCTATCACCTACAAATTACACAGCAATCAGGCTGTTATCTATTTCTAGACTGTCTACAATCCTTTCCACTACTTTCCTCTCTGCTGACTCTTCACTCTTCCATTCACCTAACTAGTGGATTGACAAAAATGCTAAGGACAACAAAAACGTTTTGCTTTTCACTTGTTAGCTACAACATGACAATCAAGAGACAGACCCACCCTTTGGGATTGAGACATAACAGAAAGCAGAACATCTATTTTGCTACTCTTTGTTCTCTAAAAGATTTAGATCTTCCATTTGAAAATTTTAAGAAGAAATGTTAAGCGGAAGCTGAGGCCTCAAAAGAGGGGGATTTTAAAGAAAACACACAGCTACTCCGTGCACGCCTCTTGGAAAAAGGTGGTTTAAGACCAGAGTTGGGCAAAATCAGTCTTCACAAAGAAGAATAAGGTAGATTCCAACTGACACACAAGCTTTACTGTGAATGGGTAGGGCCCCAAAAGACAACGAAAGGATGACCATGAGGTCCTAGCAATGAGCGGACCTCATAAAGAGACAGCTTTGCTGTTAATATAATTTCAGTTCCTTCCTTCACAAGGTCACTTGACTTAGAGATCACAGAACAGCTGTATGGGCATTATCTAGACTCAACAACGATAACAAAAAACCACACAGAAGAAAAACTGAAAGAAATACAGGGAAACAGTTAAGTAAATTATGGGATGAAATACGGAGCTCTGAAAATGATGATTAATATTATATAGTAACATGAGGTTCCTGCAGGCAAGACAGAAAATATATTAATTTAACTAAGTGTATTAGACCAAGAGGAACAACCTGGAAGGTGTTTTTTAATGCACTATTGGGTTCCTAATTCCTGACTGTTCTAAACTTTTGTTGGTGATGTGAAAACATAGAAGTTATGTTTCTCCAATCTGTAGATGACTTGAAGCTCAGTAAGTCGGCAAATATGTTAGACAACAGAATCAGGATCCAGAAAGATAGGTGGGAATGAGAGGCTAAATTTAATTAGGTAAGAAAGTATGGTCTCCTACATTTAATTCCAAAAAACTGACCTGTACAAATATGACATACAAAAAATGCAACAGTATATATTCAAAGACAAAGGTTCAGTTTACTCAAAGCTCAGTATGCATTAACTTGACGCTAATTAACATGATGTAACTGCTTTCCCCTCCCACTCTCAAGCTGTCTTAGGCAGCAATGACAGGAGTGTAACATCTAACAAAGGGAGGTAACAGATCAATTCTACTTTGGAATCAAGATTCCTTTTAGGCAAGATTACTTCAAAGACAACATACCTCAGACAAGAAAAGTTATTCTTGTATATAGTGTATGAAAGATACCATTTAATTTGACAATCTGCTAATTATAGTCATAAGCTGAGGAAAGTCGATTAATTTCAACTCTAAATTTAAACTGGTTAAAAATCAAAAGGCATTTATTTGTTAGAAACCAATCCTTTCATTTAAACTTCCATTAGTCTCTTAAAATGTCCTTTGAGTCAACTAGTTAAGGATTTCTCAAGTAATCTTGATTTTTTCAAATCATTCCCAATTCAGAATGAAATTTCAAAACTAACAGAAAAAATTATAATCCTAAATCTTACTCTTCAATTTTCTAATGTTTTACAGATTTTTTAACTACTTCAATGCATGAAGTTACTTTTGATTTCATATATTCTTTCCCAAGAAAATTCAAATAGTTCTTTAAAGGTTATCTATACTGATAATAGCTCAATGAACTGTCTTTGGATTTTCATTTGATATACTGAAATAATTTAAGTGTTAAGTCAAATTTCTATTTACTAGCTCTACTACACAACTCAGTAAATTTTTAAAAATAAAAAAGTTAGTATTTACAAAGGTTCTTAATCCATGACTTGTTCTATAGGAACACAAATTATGGATCTCAGGTTTTGAAAAAAAAATCCTCTAAAGATAACACAGCTTATTTTCATTCACTTAATAAGAGAATAATTGTTTAATAGTTTCTAAATCAAAATAAAATACTAATCATAAACAAATTTTAAAAAGCCACCATTCTGTTAAAAAATGGTTACAAAGGAAAGAATCATAGAATTTAACAGCTGAAAGGGATGTTGGAGATCAAATCCAATTGCTCATTTTACAGCCATTGAACTCTAAACTCATAATCATCTACTTCCCAAAAGAATAAAGATGCTTCTAATAAAAGAAGGCAAGCATTAAATACTCACAAAATCATTTAAAAGAAGAGTAAAAGACCAAAATTCAAACCATGGGAAAAATCCTAACAACGTACAGGTTTTAAGGAGGAGGCTACTACCAGGAAAATAATCGGCATCACACTTCAAAACGGACACTGATACCCTTGCTGTTAGATGTACCATATGATGAACAAAAAGCTTAAAAAATAGTTTTTGACTGCAGCCTTTCAAAAAAGAAGACTTCTCAAGAAGTCTGCATTTTCTTAGTTTCTTTTTTTTTCTTTTAACAAAAATTAATTCCACTTCCTTTGTAGATAAGTAGTTGTGAGAAGAGGGATAACTAGTCTTCATGGCAGTTTCTCACTGTGGCTGCTGTTGGCACGTTAGTGACAGTGAGCACTGTCTCTTCAATTAAGAAACCCAGCCACACCCCCCACCCTACCCCACCAGATGCTAGCAGTAACCCTCAGTCTTATTCATGCCTTCTTCATCTTTGACCGCCATATCTTAAGCAAGAGGTACTATGATCTTTCAACCTTCTTACATAATGACTTTCTGCAAGGAAAAAAAAATAACCTTATACCTGATTCACACCCTAAAAATTTAGTCTTCCAAAAATTAAAACAATTTTTAATAAGAAATGATAAAAATTTACTGTATATAAAGTACTGGCATGTAATATCTGACTCGATTGGTGGAAAGAGCAGATGGTCTAATACTATACGTATCAAAGAACAGACACCTCAAGATTGTGAATGGTGTGGAGTTTCTTTTACAAAGTTTTGTCATATTCAAATTATTTTATTAAAACACTCTGAAGAACCAAGGATAACTCAATATTAATATTACTCTGAACTCACATTTTTCACTTTGTAAGTGGCTTAAAGAAAACATACACTACACAAAACAGCACATAGATTATAAAGCTTGTTTAGAAAAGCACAGTCATCCGTTGCTTAACAACAGCGATACGTTCTGAGAAAAGCGTTGTTAGGCAATTGCGTCATTGTGCGAACATCACAGAGTGTACTTACACAAACTTAGATAGATGGTACAGCCTACTATACACCTAGGCTATATGGTACTAATCTTATGGGACCACTGTCCTATATGCCCGTAGTTGACAGAAACATCATTACATGGTGCATGACTAATTTATATCAGGTGAGTAAAGAATGATAAATATAAACAAGACTAAATTCAGGAAATGGGATTTCAGTTTTACAGAACTGATAAAGCAGAAAATAAGCACTGTCTACAATGCCTGATTTATTACTCTCAAAGGACTCATAAATACCATGGCTGTGTCTGTGCTGACTAAAAGTAGTCCCACTCCTCTCAGTAACTTACTTATCTACTACACTTGCAGAGGCCCAGACGAAGTAGGATACTTGGAAGGGCAAGTTACAGCTGCTGCCAGTGACAAATTCACCATGACCACTTTAGCAAATCTCTCAGGGTGGGAAATGAGCAGATTAGAAGAGTGGAGGCATTCATTTGTTCTTCTGTTGTAGCTTTTATCACACAGCTGCAATGATTTGTTTACCTCTCTGTCTTCCCCAATGAACTGTGAACTCAAGCAGGATCTGTGCCATTTATTTTTAGCCCTCAGCACTGTCAGAAAGATAGTAGGCGCTGAATGTTTACTCAATGGAAATGTTTGAACCTTAAGCTAAAAATCAATTTAAAAAACAGGTTTTACAATAGTCAACAATGCCAATTCAAATAGCAGAGCAAAACAAAACCTCATGACTCTGTTTAAAATAATATACTAGGTGTGTAATGAATTAAGAAAAAGTCATAACCTTCAAGGAGTTTTCAAACCACCTTGGTATGCAAGATATATAAACAACTTTCCTTTAAATCCTTTTAGACAATTCAAGTTAAAAGCTATTTCAGATTTTCAAATGAATTACACGATGACTGCTACACGGCAATGGTTTTTAACCAGGGTCCTAGATCCTTGAGGCTATGCATAGTAATAACGCTGAGTTTCAATATTTCAAAAAGCCTACAGGAAATCATATATTTACTGGAGAAACAATTTGTTAGGGTTACCCACGCTAAATTAAAATTATACCAAACCAACAGTAATAAAGTTAGCAACTAGATCTAAATAATAAAGAAACAAAAATTTTACCCAATAAAGGCCATTTGGCAAGAAAATCCTCAATCCCACATCTAGCTATCATTCTCTCCGAAATTTTCTACTCCTACTTGATCTCCAACTCACGGACCAACCGATTTCAATCTAGCTTCTTCCCCTGTGCTGCACTGTGCTACTCTTCAAGATGACCACAGACCCCTCTTGTTCCTAAATCTAATGGATGCATTTAGTCCCTCTTATCTGACCTTCTAGCAACTTTTGCTACTGCTAACCGCTCCCTGACTCTTGAAACGTTCTGTTGCCTTCAATTCTCTGATGCTCAACTCTTGTTCCCACCACACTGCCATCTCCAGCTGCTTGTTCTCATTTTCCACTGCTTGTTCCTGTTCCTGAATAATTGTCAAGGGAGTCAGTGAGGAGGAGTTGGGTGGCATAATCCTGACCATAATTGTTTTCATCTGTTTTTAGTCAGCGAGCATGAGATCAGTTTATAGATAATAGTAAAAATTTATTTGCAGGTGCATTTACAAGGTCTATTTATTTTTTTCTCTCATATTTTAGAATTTCACAATTCAATTAAAATGATGAAACCACACTACAGCAGTCTGGCTCAGTGAAAGTGTGAATAAAACCACCCAGTTTCCTTATCCTAGCTCCAAACACAGCTCCTATTCCCCAAAGCCTTTAGTTTATAAAGAAGTATGTCCTCCCAAAGCAGAACAGGTTCCATAAATTGATGATTCATCCCCCTCCCCGGGGCTGTAAGACAATTACTCTTGCTTTTGATAACTGTCATTTCCAGCAGAGATTATTTGTTTATGCCAACAAAGTACTTAAGCAGAGTATATGATAAAATTTTAATGTGAATGATCCCAAACACAGATATCTTGGAGTTCACTATAGAGATTTTTGCTTTATGGTCAAGTCAGTTGGAATTATCTTAACCCAAATACCTGTATCTCTTGAAAGGTTGTCCTAATTTTGCAAGGTTGTACTTACAGAGTTAAAAAACACAATCCTTCTGTATTTACCACAATCAGGGTAAATTTATAAGTGCTGGGTTCCACACTGGATTATTAAAATCATTTATATACTAATTCTACGTATTACAGACCAGTGGTTCTCAAACTTCAGCATTAAAGCTGAAGGGCTCCTTAAAACCAGGCTGCTGGGATCCACCTCCAGAGTTTCAATTCAGCAGATCTGGGGTAGGAGACAAGAATTTACATTTCTAACAACTTCTCAGGTGATGGTAATGCTAATGATACTGGTCTGGAGAACCACTATTGCAAATAATAAGTGTGCCCTGAATTTAGACTAAGGAACAAACTGTTGGATTATCACCTTAACCCAAAATTTCCTGACAACAATATAGGCAAAAAACTCATGGGTCTTTATCATGCTATTCCTAATTTGCACGAATAATTGAAAGCAGACCAAATTCTAAAAACATTCTGTGAGCTGTTATTTTAAGTTGTTTTAATTTTTAATACCAAGTATATTGATATTTTTCTACTTAAAACCTTACATTACACAAATACTGCAAATAATTTTCTTCATTCAAAGTAAGAAATGTGGAGACTCATACTGCTACATTTTGAACATATGTAAAATGATTTTAAACACCTAAAAGTATTAAATTTTAACAAATTTAACAGAGAACTATAAGTGAGATATCTACCTTCTCCTGCTCTCCCCCAAAATAAACTATTCTTTGTTTTTCTCCTATTATATTGTTCTATTTAGGCATTTTAAGAACTTTCATCCTAACAGTAGTTTCCTAGTAAAAGATAACCCTATGAAAAGCTCTAAAATAAAGAAAATTAACTTTATATAATCCTGTACAGTTTACCACCAAATATGAGAACATATTGTATCTCCAGCTAAATATGAGAACGAGATGTTCTATCATTTTCTAGTCTCACTGGTTTTGAGAATTTCAGCTATAGTCAAGAAAGAGAGATTTCTAAATTAAAACTGTTTTTTCCCTCTGTTCAGGAGCTAGAAGGCAATACGAACACTTGAATGTCACACCAGCTGCTCTATCAGCCTACTCAGTTCTTAAGAGCCTCTATCCTGTCAGTTCACAAGAACCTACACTTAAATGCTTAAGGAAACAGGATGCTCATTATATCACTGAAGGAGCTCACAAAAATAAAGTTGGCAGTGTTTAGGGAGGCATAATGCTTATCTGTAAATTTAACATGAGCTTTCTGTTTTCTTAATTAAAAACTCTAGATTTCAAGGATTATTCATTCCAATATCTAAACAACTGAATACAGAACGAAGGGCAGAAGACATTTTTCCATTCCTTTATCTTCTTTTTCTTTATTTATACACTTTGATAGATGATGGTCTTCTGCAATTTCCAGCTGTAGTTACTAAATAACAGGTCAGTAAATGAATATTCACTTTTGCAACACATTCAAAGGATCTGGCCGAAAAATAAGGAAAGCTATCTTTTAAGAGGATGTTAGGCAAGAATCTGATTTACAGTTAATTGACCAAAGTGCAAAGAATACGGACATTAGGGGCTGTGTTGAGCCGTAACCACTCCATCACATCATGACGATGATGCTTCAAACTCTCTGGATTCACACAGTTCTTGACCTTCATTCCAAGACTTTGATTCGTACTCTGTGACTGCCATTGAAGGGTAGAGCGGCACATTAAGTCATCACCACTTGGAATTGTCCTATTTTCAAGATTTCCTCTCCACTGTTACTCATCTCCCTTTATTTCTCTTCACTTATACAGAATCTAGTGTGGGCATTCTGACCTCAGATTCAAAGGCAGTCAAAACCCCTTCTGATCATACTTGCCGCCCTAAAAAAGCTAACTTCCCCATGGTCAATGACTCCAGTTTCTCTCTTCTGTCTCACTTGCTCTTTTATCCTCCTCCTATAGCCATCTGGTTAGTGAGCTTCCCCTGAATAGACATAACATCTGGTTGGGCAATGCTGGTTAAAATTTTAAAAAACTGAGCTCTTGGCTCCATTAGAAACACATTTTTCTCAGTCATTTGCGATCCACTGACACATCTCTAGCTTCCTAGCACGTTCCTCTTTCTATTCCAAGTCTCCTAAATTACTCTCGTCTTTACCCAGGCTACTCAAGTCTACTCCAGGACCTTATCTCCTTAACTGCCACTGCAAGCCACTGCCACCACTTCACACTGGTTCCTTCATTTAGCCTAACCAAAATTCCGATACATCGTACCACATAAAGACCGTTCCCTCCTCCTCCCCGCCAAAAAACAAGCCTCTCCTGGATTTTGTTAACCGAAAAAGTTTTCCCTTTTTCCCCCTCCTTTTACCATACCTCTTAATAAGATCTATCCTCAATGCTTCTTCCTGATCACCCACTCTCACCCCGACCCCCGGCAAACCGGATCCATCCTCATACTCCTGAGCTGTCTCTCTCTGTTGATTAATGATCTCACACTTGTTCTCAGTCCTCATCCTCCTCTATACTTTTGTGTCACTTGACAGTATTCTTCTCTCCTACCCATTGCATTGCTTACTTCTCCCAGGTCTCTCAGCAGTCCTCCTCAGCCCACAACCCTTGGCTTTTTAAATTGTTACCACACTCTAAAGGAGGTTATCACCCCAGGTTCTGTCCACAGACCTCTCTTCCCTACAACCTCTCTCGGCAGCTCGCATCACGTCATCCCCTACATCTAAGGCCTTGATCAAGCTCCAGGCCCATGTTTTCAACTGTTAAGAGATACCTCCATGGGAATATCTTGCAGCACATCAAATTCAATCGCCCATATTAATTTTATCACTCTCCCTCCCAAACCTGTTGTCTTGTCTGAAGTTCCTATCAGTCCCAAACATATCTGAGTAAGCCCTACGCCCAAAGCTCTTTCTTTAAGGAGTTTACAGCCTAAATGAGGGAGAAAGACAACTATACAAACAAATACAATTAAGTGTTGTAGAAAGCGTTACAAAAGGTTTGGCAAAGTGTTAAATGGGTGTGTGGCTTCAAGAAAGGCTTCACTGTCAGGACACACCTAAATTGAGGCAGAGTGGGGCCGGGGTGGGAGAGGGCTGAAAACACAGAAGTGTGACTGATAGTCTGATAAACCTGAGCACAAGGACAACAAGGAAGCAGCACAAGAAAGAGCTGATACCTTGATAAAAACACATTATCATTTTGTACCTCTGCAAGGTTTCTTCAGAGTTTATCTTGTCTCCTCCAATACAACTTAAGCTTCCTGAGGGCAGTAGCCAGAACTTGTGTTCCTTTCATAGCTCCTACAGAGGCTAATAAATTGCTTAACTATCCACTGGAATAAAAATGGATAAGAGTCAAGTTTAAATTGTGAAAGATTAACGCAATTAAAGTCCTCAAGCTCCCCAACAGAAAATTGAAATAAAGTAAACAGACACATTAAAAAAAAAAAAAAACTTCAGGTTAATGTAGTACCGAGAGAGAGAAAACAGTTTTCAAAAGCTCCTGACTTCCTAATTCTTTCTGATAATTTTTTAAAACGGATGATTTAAATCATCTCATAAAACTAATGAGAAACCTGCATCATCTTTTGAGAAGGTCAGAAAATGTTTTCCTTTTGTAGTAAATGCACAAAGTAAAATGAAGGAACCAGGAAGGAGAGCAGAAGGAGGGAGTACTTTCAAGACTGTGACAGACAATGGGCAGCATCCCAATGGAAGCATTCCCGCTCTGTGGAGGTCTTCAATAGAGACGCGGATACTGACAGCTTCAGCATGGGTATCATGCACCGAATCTGCATCCCTCCTCTCATCCATTTGTTTCAGTCGCACTCTCAGACTCCTCACTTCCTTTTTCTTTGGACAAGTTTCAAACAACAGTCTCCTAGTGCCATTTTCCCTAGGCTGGACCACTCCCTTTGCCTTTTTTTTTTTTTAATAATTTTATTTTTATTTACTTTTTTCCCCCCAAAGCCCCAGTAGATAGTTGTATGTCACAGATGCACATCCTTCTAGTTGCTGTACGTGGGACGCGACCTCAGCATGGCGGGAGAGGCGGTGCGTTGGTGCACGCCCGCCGCCAGCAGCAGAGCATGCGCACTTAACCACCAAGCCACGGGGCCGGCCCCTCCCTTTGCCTTTCTACAAACTTCTTCAAATTAAACAGTTAAAATGCCTTCTCTACTTTGACTCCATGACAGGGAATTAGTCTATTTCTCTCTGCTTCTGTAGTCTTTTTGAGCCACTATAACACATTCAATATGTACTACAATTACTCATGTACATAGCTTTCTAGCTGATTAAACTGTAAGCTCTGAGGGCAGGATGGTCTTGCTCATTTCTGTATCTCCTAGTGATCACTGAGCAACGGCACCTTGCCCATAGAAACTATTCAACACAGGGTAACTGAACGGAACTGGAGACCACGCGGCAACGCACTGAAGATAAACAGCGGTCCTTTAGTAAGGCCCATCTTGGGTGCCAAGGAAAGAGACTGTCAATTTCAGAGAAGAGGAGATTCAAGAGGATGCCTGGCCCACCTCCAAACCATAACTACGATGATGGCAGGTGCATAACTTCTTAGATTTCACTCCAGCACTTTCCTGTACTAGCTGAGTGACCTTGTGCAATTTATCTAGTGTTTCAGCTTCCTCATTTGTAAAATGGGGATAACACCATCCACCTCATAATTTTTGAGAGGTTTAAATGAATTAATACACGAAATATCTTAAAATCATTCCAATGTCTTACTGCCTGATACTTAGTAGTAAGCAAACTACAGCTATTTGTTATAATTAGTAGTAACACATTTTTAATTAGCTTTCAATGAACTGTCATATTCAGCATATATTACATAATACTTAAGTTAGCCTACTGATACAGAAGGCACATAATACATATTGTTAAATCTATGAAGATATTTAATTCAATATTTGACTGTGATGTCCTTATATATGACACCTAATAGTATTTAAGAATTAAAAAGCAAGAGGGCTGTATCACAGATCCAGAATTTTATAATAGCTGATCTATAAACTAGATTGGTCTACTTTAAAAAGAACAACAGAGTGACACCCCAGAGGGAGAAAAAGGTTTTCTTCCCACATTTAAAATTAGATGATTAATTGCTGAAGATTCTTGGAGACTTAAGAAAAATAATTAAGAAAACTAAACACCAACCTGGAACAGTCTTTGTGACACAACATTCAGGGAGAAAACACAGAAACACAGCTACCCAATGATTATAACCACGCAGAATTCACATACTGTAAATGAACAAGAACCAGAAAACATGAGGAGTAAATGAGCTAATTTGTCAGAGTAGCCTACAGGTTATTTTCTTTCATAAATGTTTTGGGTGTTATTTGTGCAAAATAAAACTGAAGTATTTCCCTTTAACTGTTAGGCATTCTGACTTGGATCTATCAGCATTACATTGAAATTCTAGTGAAACAGAAGAATTTGCCCACTCTGGTATTGATCCACAATATCCTTCAAAACTGAGAACATTTTAAAGTTAATGCCTGTGATCTAGGATATCATAAGCAGAATGTACACTGAGCAGCACAAACTGGTTTAATAATCTTAATAACTTTAATAAAAAATGCACCATGTAAACTATCCATTAAAGAAGTACAAATAATCATTCATATGTTCAATGCTGGCCTGAGCAAATAAGAGACTAAATGTAAAGAGAAGAAGAAAAATGGCATACTACACAAAGATACAGGCACACACACAACAGAAGACCCTTCTCAGAACCTGATCACAGGGAAAGAAGTATCACAGTGCAGCCCTCTGCATTTAAAGGAAAGGCTTCAGAACTCGTCAACAGACTTAGCCTCTCATAATAGAAACTGCTGAGACCATCTGGGAGGAATTAAATTTTAAAATCAGTATGGTAGACTAAGCCATATGACACTGTCATTTTTGTAGATGAAAACCAGTAGCATATCAGCAATTTCATATAGTTCAACCTAATATAATCGACTGAGCAGAGCACCCAAAACGAGCATCCCAAAAAGAACAAAACGGAACCCAGAACTCAAGATCTGACATTAGCAAGACTGAATGAGTCAATTGTAACTCAATGGCGGAGAAAACATTCAACAGTCAGAAGTGAGCTGGTCAACCATGAAAGCACAGGCAAGGGCAGTTAGAACACAAAAAGAAAATCTGGCCTTTCTCATTCCAGCAGTGTTTAGGAGAGAGAGTATTCTAAGCCACAGTGAGGTTCCAGTAGTGTTTGTATCCTAACTGTAAAGAATTATAACACTGATATAGTTAAGAGGACACGTGTGCCAGGTAATGTGCTAAGCAATTTACAGTACACTCTACACAGGTCATTCTACTGAATCCTCCCAACACTCTATGAACAAGGTACCATTATTACTCCCAATTCCTCATGAGGTAACTGGTCTTTGAGAGGTTAAGAAAAGCCTGACTCCATTACACATTCCAAACATATTATACCACTTGTTCTGCCTACACCCTCACTAAGCAACCTTCTAATTATAATGTGGTTTCTCATGTGGCAAATCTATAGGGAAGAGAATGTGCTAGCCAAGACTTAAGATTCTGTTTCCCAAGGCAGTTGTTTTTTTTTTTTTTTTACTGTAAATTAATAAATTGATATTCTAATTTTTACATCAATCTCATGAGCTTTGATACTATGACCCTGACCCAAAAATCAATTATTAGAGTATAGATGAACCGGGGTTCAGAGCCTGCAAGTCTCAGACTCTTTACCATGGTAAATCTACTAAAGGATGCAATCCCTATCCTGTGATGGCCCTTTGAGGTACAGCCAATGCTCTGTACCCTGAGAGGACATACCTCAACAGCATCATTAGCAGCCTCTTCCTTTCTGAAATCTCTAGAGTACAAAGAGGCAACAATGAAGGGACAAGATTCTAATCCTGACTCTGCTGCGCTAACCTTTAATCCTGAGCAAATCACTGTTATCTCCTTCCTCGGTCTCATTTTCCTCACATATAAAATAGAGGAACGAGGCCCAGTGATCTGATATTCCTTTCTTATCTAACACCTATGGCTGCCTACCCCATGCAACACTTGTCCTTTGCCTTCCATGTGCAATTTCTAGTTTTATATCTATTTCTCTGTGCATTCCTTCTCTGTGTCTCTGACAGGCTCCCTCATCCACTTTCTGCCTCTACACCCATCCCAGTAAAGTCTGGATCCTCTACTCTCATCTCACCAGCACTCAGTTATAACTCTAGATTTGTATTTATAAACACTACGTGTACTCCTCAGGCAGATCCTGACTACTATGGATCATATAGAGTCTAGTATGATATTTGTACACACCCAGGGTAGTGAAAAGCTGTGCCTTTATCCGAAAGACTCATATGCAATTCAATAGTCTTGGGTTCAGGATTACAACCGGATATTAGTATTTTCTTTTCCGAGTTTTGTCTCTTGCTTCCACTTAGTTTACTTACAAAACTATACTTCTAAGCCTCATTTCTCTCTCATCTCCAAAACTTTGATGGGTAATTTAGTTTTTAGTCCCAAACTCAAGCTCGAACCCATAAACTCCACTCCTATTACCAAGCCCCAAATTCCTCTAGATCAGCCTTTTGCAAACTGGTGTCCTAGAGAAAGCTAACTCACAGTATGTTAATAACTATGACGTGCAAAGATCAGCACAGTAAACAGGTTTCTTTAGTCAGAGACTTTTCACAGCCTTGCGCATTTGTGAATCTACAAGAAGGAAATATTATATGTAGCTTTCCTGAACTTATTTTTAACTACTCTTTTTTCCATGGAGCACCTATTAATATCTCCTGGAACCAGCGTTTCACAGAATACTTTAGGAAAAGCTGTTCTATTCTTTCCTGTTTCAGTTAAAGTACAGACCACTTAAGCTCAAAAGTACCTCTGATTTCTCTCATTCCAATACCCAATCAATAGCTAAATTCCTTTTCCTTTCCAATCTTATCATATTCATCCTTTCTATTCCCTCTAAAACACTGAATATCATACCCTGTCATACGTAAGAGTCACAGGTCATGTCTACAAAACAAATATTAGATACGTTGCTATCAACTCCTCGAAGCTGTCATGAGGATTAAAGAGAATGAATGTGACATCTCACATACTGTGTCTTTCATAAGCAATCAACATTTTCTCCAAGATAGTTGGAATTTGTTCTTTTTTATGGCAAATTTTAATTCAAAGCTTAAGGAAACCTATCTCCTTCATAATGACAACACTGGTTCTATATATATCAGCCATGATTGGGGACTTTTAAATGAAGTAAATAAGAAATGTGAATAGTATGAAAATGGCATCTATAACAGTGGGTTACCTGATAATGCCTACCACTGGGTTATCATCCCCTTCAAAACATCATTAGGAGGTACAGAATGGGTAATAGCTTACAGCTAGTTTCTCATCTATTCAAGCATTTAAAGTTGGGTTTTTCTAACTCTGTATCTATAAACTGCACACTTCCTCAACTAGCCTATAAGTTTCAGAAGAGGTGAAGACCATCATTCATGTACATTTATTTGTACAGTCATGTGTTGCTTAATGACACGGATATGTTCTAGAAAATGTGTTGCTGTGCGAACATCATAGAGTGTACTTACACAAATCCAGATGGTATAGCCTACTCACACCTAGGCTATATGGCACTAATCTTATGTGACCACCATGGTATATGCGGTCCGTAGTTGACTGAAACGTTGTTATGCGGTGTAATCCCTTACTGATGTTAGCATGAAAAGAAAACTCAAACATTGTTTCCTCATTCAAGGTGTATCTGAGTGCTAGGTGTTGGGGATACACTGGGGAACAAGACAGAATCTCCCTGTCTCCATGGAAGGAGGAGATATATATACGAAACTACTAATTATACAATTATTTAATTACAATTGTGATAAGTATACATCAGTCGATTATTTTTTAACATTCGAATATTCATAGTTTGGTTAGAGGGAGGAAAAAAGGTGGCATTAAGCTCATACAGGGTTCAAAACGGTGTGTCTTATTAGAGCCTTTTGGAATTGGCCAGAAAATGCAAATAAACATTTGGGAGAAGACAGGGATGGCGAAATGTGGAAACCTTTTAGCATTAAAAGCAAATTCTTTGAAATTGTGCCTATGATAGCAAGCACACTTCAAAGGACTACCTCTTCAGCTTGTTGCCAAATGCAAAAGAAAAACCACCCCATTTTGAATGTTTACTATATCACCGTGCTATCAGTTTTACATAAGTTGAAAGATTATGATGACAATGGTAACAATAATTAATAACTAACATTCACACAGTGTTTTAGTTTCCTACGGCCCTATTATGAATTGGTACTACTACTTTCCATTTTACAGTTGAGGAAACTGAAGCAAAGTAGGTTAAGTAATTTGTCCAAGGTCACAAAGCTATGAAGGACAGAGCTGGGATTCACACACAGGCAGTGTGGTTTGCTCCTCACCACTCTGCCCCATACCTGACTTCTCTGAGATGTTCACCTATTTGGAAATTCAGCACATACAACTGAGCTGTCACTAAAATGCTCTGGGAATTTTAATTCAGAGGGATCCTATGTTTAAGAGATCAGGAATATTCATTGTCACCAATATTTACTGAAGCTTATGATGTGAACAGCTTTATATTACATTATGAAAATACAAAGAGACTAAAAAAAGGAAAAGATGTGCTCAGTTTATAATTCAAGAAGAGAATTCTTCCTTAAAAACAGGCTAGAAAACCTCAATTTGTTCCAGCAATTAAGCTTATGTCCATGCTTTTTGCAATTAAGACTTACATGTAACAGCATAGAGGGAGTCACATTACATAAATGTCAATTTATCTCATTCAGAGTTAAAATATTCAATTAATCTATTCTGAAGGATGACATACTTGTATTCCGAAGGCAGCATTATTAGTTACTTATTCTTTTAAAGATATTATTCTGAACTTGGAGAATGTCTGTGTTACTGCTATAGTATTAACAATGAACCTAAGAAGCCCATCTTGCACTCCTGGAGTGGAGTATGTGGTCTGTCTGGCACAAGGTAGGCACTTAAATGTTTGCTAAATGAACAAATGGCACTATTTTACTATAATGCTAGAAAAAGCATACAAATATAATTTGCACCCTCCCCAATACCGCTGCTACATAACTTACAACTGAAGCCATGAAGTGCTTTGACTACAATCCAGAAAAGTGATCCCCACAACTCAAGTTCATGGTCATCCAAATATTTCACATGATTCAATCATTAGTTACCACCATGATAAAACAGGTAAGAAAAAGGTCCTTTCCAGGCTGCCTCAGACTCTTACAACTGTAGCAGTAGGTGCACTGTTTCTCTTTCTGGCAAAGATACTGCTTTGACCTTAAAGCCCTAACTAGCCAGGACTTATTCTTAGGTACAATTATTTCAAAAAATGAACGATAAAAAGTTTTCAGAAAATAATGTTACTTAAAGAATACTTAAATCTATTTAGGCGAGAAGAATTATTTTTACACTCTCAGAGATTTGTCATCAAATGTTTCCTCACTGGGGGGAGGGAGTTGATTAGTAGAGAGGTGTTAACTTTTAAGGCAGCTGAACCCATTGCTTGCAGGTGTCTAATACGTAAAACACAAAATCCAAGCAGGGTGTGGGCACCCAGGATAGGGAAAGAAGCACAGTGATGGAGAAGCTCTCAATCTCCTTGTTCCCACTGAAGGAGCTCCTAGGAGGTTCTGGGAAGTACACATTAAAGGGTTAAAACCAAAGGTCTTCGATTTAATCTCAATAACAAATACTTCCTGAATTCACCCTGGATGCGCAGAACCACATAAGCTATTGCAAAAGAATTACAGACAAGGTTTATACAGCTGATGATTGGTAGAATTACTGGTGATGTATTTTGTTAGACTTGGTGTGGCAGCATCAGATATAACTGCTTATGACTTGGAACAACATTCATTTACAAATTATAATGTTCTCCTAGAAAAGGTCTGAAAAATAAGCATTTACTATATTTCAATTTTTAAACGAGAAGAGTGTTTCTACTGTTGCTCTTTATGTAGGCCGATATTATTTACATTAAAAGAATAACAAAGTGGCATGCAAAGTTTGGGGAATACAAAGTCTTCTCTCAGAGAAGACACCACTTAACCAAAGGTATAAAAATTGCACAGATGCAGTTATTCATGTTATAGCTGTTGCCACATTCACATTTATTATTACTATTATAGAACACAAACAAAAGAAAAAGTGAGCTTTTCTACAGTTTTGAATCATGTTCTCTCCTTAGAGAAACTCTGTAGAAACTAGTATCCACTATGAATCAAAAAAAATTTCAGAAGTCACTCTCTCAAAAACAAACCACCACCACCCCCCAAAAAACAACCAGAGTGTCACTCTGAAAAGTATTTCACAATTCTGAGTATTAATAACTACTTTGTATATCTAGTGCCAGGAAAGCAACACAAGGACCAGCAGATAGATGCTTTATCATGCCAGATGATACTGAAAACAGACCCTGCGGGATATTAAACACCTTGTATTTTTCATGGATCCAGGGCCCAGCTTTGAGGTACGCCTATGCAGCGCTCAGCTGTTTTGAGTGATTTATCCACAGGAGATTAATTTCAATTGTGTGCTGGGAAGTGGGAGGCAGTGATTATACTCTCCCCAAATCTTTCTAGCACACTAATGAACATTTTAAGGAATAGTTTCCAACTGAGATTAATTTGTCCTTCAAATATTCTCCTCCTCTCACTAATGGCAATATCTGATTCACCATACTTTAAATGGAAGAACACGGGACCAAGCTTATAATGAAAGGTACACTTTACTCATTTTAAGACTGGAAATGCCACAGAACAAATGTACTCTCTCTGTATCCTTTCCTACTATCTCCAAAGGCAAACTGTCCTGGAAGCACAACTACTTACATTTCCTTGAAAATACATGAGAACACGGGACCAAGCTTATAATGAAAGGTACACTTTACTCATTTTAAGACTGGAAATGCCACAGAACAAATGTACTCTCTCTGTATCCTTTCCTACTATCTCCAAAGGCAAACTGTCCTGGAAGCACAACTACTTACATTTCCTTGAAAATACATGAACCAGTTCCTTCAACTCTGCATTTGCTTATTTCTCCTGGTACCGAACTGCACCAGTGTTCATTTCTCCTCCGCAGGGCCAGAAAATCAGGTGTGGCTACTCATAATTTCACCAGTAGTAGACTATCAATTAAATATGTCCATCCTGTTCATTGTTTTTCCATCAAAAATCCAAATGAAAACATAAAAGACACATAAATGCCACAACGAGGGGAGATCTCATATACCAGATGGTAGACTACATGCTCAATGAGTGGGATAAAAAAGGCACAAGATGAAATTTTACAAATACTAAATCCTGCATTTAGATTTCTCAAGGAAGGAAAAAGCCGTACATATATGTACAGAATGGAGAAATCTTCAAAAAAATCTAGGGGTTTTATTTAGTTCACTACAAACTCAACCTAAACCTGCCTGTATTAACATTCTATTAACATAACTGGGAAGGCAGCGTTGGATCTTGAAAGTTTCCTGAAGAAACTAATTAAGGAAAAGCATTCTTTGTCTGAATAGGTCTTTGATACTGAGCAAACTTGGCCAGTTTTAGAAGCACTTGATTCACCAGGGCGTGGGGGTGGGGGTTGGTGCCAGACTGAAAGCACCCAGTGAAGAGCTCCCTTTTTGTGTGGGTCAGTGGTTAAAGGAACTTCATGGTGAACTCACCTCTACAGAAATCTAAATTCAGATCCTCTTATGGGAAGGCACAAAAACCAACCTTCTATTTAAAACAAAACCAAAACCCATCCTCCTGTTTTTCTGGCAATCAAAGAAAAGTACAGGCAAAAGCAACTCTTCGTTACCTAATTCATGAACTGAACACTGAAAATTTATTTTAAAAGAGTAACTGATTACAGACAACTTTCTCAGTTATAGTTACAGAGGAACTATTAAGTGCTTACCCTTAATGATGAAATGTCCCTCTAAAAAACTTCACCCCTACCACCCATGGATCAGAGATGGTCAGAGCAGGTTAAGAAGTACCACCAGGTACATTTCCAAGCTCAGGTGAATCAGCCCTCAACTCCCACTGAGAGAAGCAGAGTGGGGTGGGGGAATTACACCACTGTGCATATTTTATCAATAATGAAAGAACTTATAATTGAAATAAACATCACACACACTGGCAAAAGCTTCCATTCATTCCACGAAATGAGTGTCTACTGTGTGCTAGGCAACATTTTAGGAACCCAGAACTCAGTGGTGAACATGACCATGTTCCTGCCCTAATGAGTTTTGAATTCTACTGATTATTTGTCTCCTCCATCTTTTCTAAGAATGATAAATACCTGAAAGGGCAGCGTGCAAGGGTGGGACACTACTGTAGTGAGGAACAAGAGGATCTGTCAACAACGACAAGGAAGTAGCCTCAAGAAGATGTGGGGAAGAGCATTCCTGGTGGACGGAAGAGGAAAACCCTGAGGTAGGAACAAGGGTGAAACGTCCAAAAGGGATAGAAAGAAGGCCAGCGCAGCTAGGGCACTGCGCGAGGCAGAGATCAGCGGGGGATGAACTGGGCGAGGTGGAAAGGACAAGATATTGAGGGCCCTGAAGGCCACGGCAAGGAGTCTGAATATTAATTACAACGTGATATGGTCCGATTTGTGCTCTAAGATTATTCTGGCTTCTACGATAAATGAGCCACGGGGTGAGGACGGAACGAAACTGTATCTACTTTTGTCCATTTTTCTTGTTAGGTAAGGAAATGAAAATCTCCAAAACAGTGGAGGAGTCAAAGACACTGCATCAAGCAAAATTACTAAGCCCTAACTGCCCCTCCCTCCTGCACAAAGTAAGAGTCTGTGTGAAAGACTTTTAGACACTGACTGCATCAGTGAATAATGAAGATAAACAGGATGACTTGTGACCAAAAATAAAGGTGACTAACATAGTGCCTTTTTTTTAAACCCCATGCTTCAAACCATAGTGAACCACAATGAAAATCAATCCCTTCATGAAATACAGAAGGATTAAATGAGGTTTTAAAAGGTCATTTAAAAAAAAAAAAAAGTGGCTATTTGACCTCTATTTCGTGTGTTCTTCTAGTGGGTGGAGAACGAAGAACCAGCTAGTGAGTGACATTCCGAGAGGGCTCAGTGACTAATGAGCCTGCTGATTAAGCCCCATTCCTTCTCACCTCTATACTGTTATTCATGTCATTTACCCTTCCAAACTTACCTCTTTGCTCCTTAAGTGAGACTTACGCCATAAAGCCTGTTTAAAACTACTGCTGGGGAATCAAAAGCGGTAAAGATGGTCAGACACACAGTAAGATTTCACATACCTTCTCCAATACATTTAGACAATATGATAACAGCTCTAAGACTAAGAACATGCCCTCTGGCCATGGGAAATAGGAAGCTATTTTGTGTCTGCCTCACTAACACAAATCAAGAGTTGCCGTAAGAGGCAACTGAACCTGCAGACTGCCAGAAAAGCTCAATATCAGCTGTGCAAAAGTCAAAATAAATTTGGTATTGAACAAATAACTCTGGAGGGATATTTGCAACTTACTCTCCAAAGTCTCCCCATTCACTTATTTGCACACATTGTGGTGGTCAATATGCTGGGCACCCATCGAAGTACAGCATTTTGTGAAATCAGGTATTTTACAGGAATCCTATAAAGTTCTTTTGTTGTTGAAGCAGCTAACCAGTAACACCTACAGTAACATTTCCCATTTCATCACTTCCATGCTTTCTAGCTTGTACCTCGACCCATATCTTCGTTTAGACTCATGAGTAGATCCAAAGCTGCTTAAGGCATTAAAGATATTTCTTGTTTCAGGTTCTCAGAAAAAAGTAAACATTACATTAACTTTCAAACCAAGTTCAGAAAAAGGCTTCTGAAGATGTTCTATGGCAGAAGTTAGCCAAAATTGCTCACAACCTGTTTTCGCAAGGCCTAAGGTTAAGAATGGCTTTTTAAATAGTTTTAAAGAGTTAAAAAAAAAAAAAAGAATATGCAACAAAGATTGTATGTGCCCTTGAAAGCCTAAAATATTTAATATCTGACCCTTTACAGAAAAAGTCTGCTGACCCTTGGTCTAAAGCAAGCAGTTCCCAAAATTAGCTCTGATCCCAAATAATCTAAAGAGCTTTAAAAACATACAGAGTCCTAGGCCTCCCTCCACACCAAGAGAATCAGAGTCTCCAGGGCAGGATCTAAGAATCTTAATTTTTAAAAAGCTCCTCTGGAAATTCTGAGTCAAGAGGATAATGGCAGCAACCTAAATCCTAATTTTTCTCCCCCTAGAATATAAAATCATAAAGAGTGCAAATAAAACCACACATGCTCTCCAGTATTACTAGGAGACAGAATACCATAAATTTCAAATTACCTGTAAGTAGAGAAATAAGCACCAAAACCCTATGGAACTCCCACTGCCTCTACAGGCCTGTGAGTGCAGAGCACAGGAGAGGGGAAGCTTAAGAGACTACAAGAAAGAGAAGAGGGGACCCAGCGGACACATGAAGCACAGACAAAACCACTCACAAAAAAAGGAAGTCCAACACCAAATGCCAAAGCACTGAACACTGGAAATTGGCAGTTCACATCATCAGCTACCCAGAAAGAGACTGAAAGGCAGCAGCAACAGAAATGCAGGCTCAGCCAAGCAGTGCTTCTGGGGAAGAAGCAGGTCTACAGAGAGGAGAAGTGCCCGTGGAGATACGGCAGTGCAGGCGAAGAAGGAAATATTAAGGACCCTGCAGAAACCAAAAGGAGAAAAACACACAAATTCCTGCCTAATCCCCTTGACTACTGCCATCATCCATTAAAGAAATGTACTTCACTATTTTTGACAGAGGGCATTTATGAACTGAGAACTTTGTCCACAAAATGCCCAGGAATAGGGAAAAAAATCCAACCAATTCCATACAAAGCTAATGGAGGAAGCAAACAGAAAATGAAAATCACAACACTTCAGTTGATGAACACTCTCCCCACAAAACAACACACACCAAAAGAAATGAAACATGAAAAAACCGTAAAGCAATATTTCAAATTGAATTAAACACCTTCAAGCAAGTACGTGAAGATATTAAAAACAAAACCGAAAATCACCTAGAACTAAGAAGTCAAAAACTAAAAACAGAAATGAACAAAAATCCAGGAAGAAATGCAGTAAGAATTGATCTCAGAGAAGGAATACAAGGAAAAAAAGACAAAACCATTTCTGAAATTAAGAATAAATTACAAAATGTTCAAGAGAGAATGGATTTGAGTGAAAATCTAATAAGAGACACTGAAGAAAGGCAGGAAAATAGCAGAACAAAAATGAGATAAAGAAATGAGTAAAAAGAGCGGGAAGAAAGTATCCACAATATAAGACATGCAAGGGATCCAACACTGTATAACTGGAGTACTTGAAGAGAACAATGGATCAGAATTAATACTTAAAACTATAGTTCAAGAAATCTTTCCAGAAATAAGAGAAAATCGAAACCAGTGTATTGAAAGGGTCTACTGTATACCCGGGAAATCTGACCTAGAATAATCTACTTCAAGACATGTCTCAGTAAAAACACTAGAGTTTAAAGACAAAGGGAAAAATCCTCAGAGCAAAAAAATCAAATTACTTTAAAAAGTAATAAAATTAGACTTCAAAAGCAAGATACAAAAAAAAAAAAGACAACAGGAGCAGCATTTTGAAGAAATTTAAGACTGTGAGAGCCACACTTTCTTTCAAATATTGTCTACAGAAAGAAAAAACGGTTTTGAATGTACAAGAACAATTCAGGAATACTAAATGCCCTTCCTAAAGAATTTACTAGAAGATGAACTTCATCCAACCAAGAGATAACTAGGGAAGCTTTAGGAAAAGGACTAACGCTGAGCATTTAATATATTCAACCGTAGAACTAAGACAAAGGTGAGAACATGGTTAAAAGAACAGAATGTACATGTTATACACACTGACAAAGTAGACAGAATACACAACTATACTAAATAAAATGACAAGAGAGGAAATAATTATTTATGCAAAGGAAATTTTAAAAAACAGACTGAAGACCTATCATGTAAATAAATCTTAAAACCTAGATGAAATGGATAATTTCTTAAGAAAATATAGCTTACCAAAACTGACTACAGCAGAGAAAAAGAAATAGAAAACATCACCAAAGAAAAACCTCCACAAAAGAGCACCAGGTTCAGAGAGTTTCATGGAGGAATTCTACCAAATCTCTGGAGACCAGGGTCCCAATGCTACATAAATTGTTTCAGAGAATAGAAAATAAAAGAAAACTTTAAGTTTCTTATGAAGCAAGTATAACATTGATATCTAAACCTAATAAAGATAGAATAAAACTGCAGACTAATAACACTTATGAAAACTGATGCTAATATTTTATTTAGGATTTCTGCAGACTCCAATACCACATTAAGGAAAAAATACACCATGATAAAGTGATATTTATAACAGGAATGCAATTATAGTCCAGTATTAGAAAATCTATTAGTAAACAGGAACGAATGGATACTTAACATGACAAATTAAAAAAAAATATATATATATATGTATAAAATCTCAACCCTAAAGTCAGTTAATTAATGGGGAATACTAGAGGCATTCAATATAAGGTCAAAAACAAGGAAAGAATGCTCACCATGTCCACTACTATTTAAACTCATTCTGAAGGTATCAGCCAATGAATTAGACAAATGAAAACAATTAGAGATATAAGAACTGGAAAAGAAAACAAAACAATCTCTACAGACAACATGATAATATATCTGGAAAACCCTAGACTCCAGAACTAAGAGAATCAATCTAACTTAGAATCAAAACTAACTTAACAATGAAACAACTGAGTAAGGCATAAGGGTTAAAATTAACACGCAAAATCAGTGGCCTTTATAGACACAACTAATAACCAATTAGAAGACGTAATGGAAAATTCCACCACAATAGCAACCAAAAAAGATGAAAAATACTTAAGAATAAACTTAACAAGAAATGTTTGAAATCTATACAAAAAACCTTGTAAAACACTCCTGAAAGACAACAAAGCAGATGAACAAAAGGAGAGACATTCTTTGTTCATGATTAGAGTAACTCAACATCATGAAGATGTTAGTTTTCCTTAAGTCAATTTGTAAATGTAATGCAATCCAAATGAAACAACAAGCTTTTTTCTGGAACTAGACAAGTTGATGCTACAGTTTATATGGAAAAATTAACACACAAGAATAGCCAGGAAAGCACAGCAAAAGGAAGAGCCATGATGGGGAGATTAGTCCTACTACATATTAAAACATACTGGAAAGCCCCTATGAATAAAATCAGTGTGGTACTGATACATGAAAAGACCAATGGACTAGAATAGAAAGTCCAGAAACAGACCCAACTACATACTGAAATCAGTACAGTTGTCCCTCGGTATCCCTGGGGAATTGGTTCTGGGATGCCCTGTGGATACCAAAATTCAAGGATGCTCAAGTCTCATATAAAATGGCATCGTATTTGCACATAACCTACTTACATCCTCCCATATACTTTAAATCATCTCTAGATTAATTATAATACCTAATACAATGTAAATGCTACGTAAATAGTTGTTCTATCATATTTTTAGGAAATAATGACAAGAAAAAAAAGTCTGTACATGCTGAGTACAGGTACAACCATCACAGGTTTTTTAATCCATGGTTGGTTGAATCCGTGGATGCAGAACCTGCGGACACCGAGGGCCCAACTGTATATGATAATGGTGGTAACTCAAATTACTTGAGAGAGAGAGAAAGGAAGCAAAGGTGGGCTTTTTCCTAAATTGTGCTGGGACACTCAACCAGTTATTTAGACACAGATAAAATCAGACCTATCATTCCTTTTATAAATTCTTATAATTTTTAAGAATAAATTCCAAATGCATCAAAGAAATGAAACTATACAAAAACTAGAAGAAAACATAAGTGAATCTCTCTGTAACTAAATGTGAGGAAAGATTTTCTTACTATGACAAAATTCAGAGGCATTAAATAAGACTGATGAATTTGACCACAAAATTAAACTTCTACATGGTAAAACACAACATAGGGAAAGTCAAGGTGTAGATAATAAATGTGGGAAAAGTACTAACAACACCACAGAAAAGGGCTGCTTTCTCTAATAAAGAAATTTTTTAAGTTGAAGGAAAAAAGACCAAATATCCTACAGAAGAAATAGCAAAAGTCACAGATGACTCATAAAAATAGTCCTTAAAAAACAAGGAAGGATATTCAACAACACTCATAGGGGAAATGCAAATTAAAACTATGGTGAAATACCATCTCTCACCAAACATATTAACAAAAATTCAAAAGCTGGAAAGTGTACTGTTTAGCGAGGCTTTGGGGAAACAACCATCATCATTTGGGGAAACATCATCAACGTATGCGAAATGTCATGTGGCAGTTTTAAAATAGAGTTGCAAATTTCTTGACACTAGTCCCATGGAGAGGTGGGGTTGACGTTACTATCCTTAAATCTGGGCAGATTTGTGACTGCTTCCCCCAACAGAGTACCACAGAAGCACCATTATGGGACTTGAAGCTAGGTTATAAAAGGTGGTGGAATGCTCACTCTCCTGATACGCCCTCTCAGAACCCAGGCTGCCATTCTGTGAAGAAGCCCTTCAAGCTACGCTGAGAGACCATATGTACATGTTCTGGTTGACAGTCCAAACTGAGCCCAACTTCAGTCATCTCAGTCAGGCACCAGCTATGAGTGAAGAAGCTGCTGTATAATTACAGCCCCTAACTGTTCTAGTCACTCCCCAGCCATGAGACTTCCCAATGAAAGGCTTCCCGACACTGTGGAGGGGGAGAGACGTCACCTCGCTGTCCCCTACCCAAATTTCTGACCTAGAAACGAGGAGTATAGTAACAGGATTATTTTATACAATTAAGTTTGGGGTGGTTTGCAAAGCAGCAATAGATAACAAGAATATGGCATATCCCTATGGAAGGGAATCCGACAACAGCTAATACAACTACTATTAATTTGTCCATCATCTCAGCAATCTCACTTCCAGGAATTTATAGTCATGCTCTACATAACGACATTTCAGTCAACAGCGGAGTGGATATACCAAGATTGTCCTATAAGATTAGTAGCATATAGCCTAGGTGTTAGTAGGCTATACCTTCTAGGTTTGTGTAAATACACTCTATGATGTTCATACAAAGACAAAATCGTCTAACAACTCATTTCTCAGAACATATCCTGTCATTAAGCGGAGCACAACTGTACTTTGAAGATACATCTTAACGAAATGAAAACACACATGCACAAAGTTATTCACTACAGCATTATTTATAACTTCAAAATGCTGGAAACTACCTAAATGTCCAAACACAGGAGAGTGACTGCATAAAGAATAGCACATACAGCAGAATAACATGCAGCTATAAAAAAGAATGAGGAAGATGTCTACAAGCCAATACGCAGGGATTTGCAGGATATATCACGTAGGGGGAAAAAGAGTGCAGAACACACACCACTTTTTGTGTAAGAAAGAGGAAATAATATACATAGGTCTGTTTATTTTTGGGAAAAGAAATATAGAAAGAATAAACTAGAAAACAAGAAAATTGGTTACTTGCAAAAAGAGCAGTGGTGGGAGGGTAGCAAGGAGAGGAGTGACAACTTGTCATGCGTCATATAACGATGTTTCAGTCAATGGAAGGCTGCATATTCAACTGTGGTCCCATAAGATTAGCGCCAAGTAGCCTGGGTGTGTAGTAGGCTACACAATCTAGGTTTGTGTAAGTACATTCTACAATGTTCACACTTACATAGGTTCACATGAAATCGCCTAATGACACATTTCTCATTAAGTGACACATGGCTGTATATATTTTTTATGTGTAGTTTCGACTGTTGGAAGCACATTAATGTTTTACTTGCTAAAAATATAAAATTGAAACAAAAAAGGTTGGGGGGGAGAGCTAAAACTGGATACAACATAAGTAAACGAACCCAACTGTATTTCAAACAATCAAAATGAACACTCAGAAAAGTGAGTCAGGGAGGAATTAACACACGTAACTTTCAGACAGTATTATTTTTACTACACTGCCTTAGTCTGGAGGGAAAAAGGAGTATAAACAAATCTTAAATTTCTCTTAGTACCTTTGTTTTTCATAGTGGCATGGATGTGGAGGTTCTCAAACTCTATCACGTGTACTATAGGACTGAGCAAAGAATGAAAAGTGTTAATGTTGGGAGCTACAGTTCTCACTGTGAAAGTAGAGAGACAACAAATGGAATAGGGGAAGGCAAAGAAGAACCCTGTGGGCTAGATGGAAATGGGAAGTATCAATATGAATTCATGATTTCATATATATTTGTATATAATTACACACCTACATATATAGATAACATACATATGTCGACACACTTCCTAAAATACAAGAATCTCTAAGGATGAAGGAAATTAGGTCATTCACACATACATGACTATAATATGAATTAGGACTGTTTCAATACCCAGTTAAAATCAGCCACACCAAGAGAAGAGCAGTTTTTTAAAAAGAAAAGTTGGGCTATTTTGGAGCACCTAATCAAGAGCTTTACGTTCACCCGTAAAACTTAACCTTCTCTTCTGGTCCATCTGAGACTGGATGGGGAAGAGACCCTGGCTTCTCCCCCTCTTGCCTGCTACCCTGTATAAACGTAATAGGGACTCCCAGATCTCAAGCTAGCAGTACTATGATTTAGCTTCATTTTAGAATTTTGTTGACCAATTGCTTATAGCTTTCTTTTTCTATGGTAAAATTTGTTTCAAGTTCTAAATCAATAAAAATGAACTTCTGGAGCACAACCCAATTTTACTCACTGTCTATACTTTAACCCAAAAGTTTGTTTAAACTACGTAAACAGTAAATTTTGAGCTTCAGGCACCACTCTATTTAGTTTATATTAGGTAGCCTCTGCCTTTGCCCTCTCTTCTTGGGACAGTCTTCAAATTCATAGATGCAATTTAATAGGATGGTCAGGCAATGCCTCACCAACAGGCAGACATTTCAGCAAAGATTTGAAGGATGAGATAAATATTCTGGGAATTAAATTCCTTAATAACAGAGTGTAGAGTCAATTTTCCTCCCATGACAGACAACAGAAGTGCTTACTTTCAACCTCCAATCCAATGTCTCTCTAAATCATTAAATTGAGAGTAAACACAACAGTCAGTAAGTAAAACCAATATTTCCTCAACATTCCTACCATGTCTTCTATTTCCCACTGTAGTCTGTCTCATCACTCACGCGGTCCAGGAGAGGATTTTCCCTTATTTCAGGGGCATTCTTCTGCAACTTCCCTCAAGACAAACAGGAAATATAACATCAGTGATTCTTCAAGTATGGTCCCCAGACCAGCAGCATCAGCATACCTTGCAGCCTGTTAGAAAGGCAAATTCTCAGACCCACTCCAGACCTATTAAATCAGAAACTCTGGGGGTAGGACCCTGCAATGATTTAACAAGCCTTCCAGATGATTCTGATGCCTGCTGAAGTTTGAGAACCACGTTCTATTTGACTAAAATTACTTTATAGACTGAACTGTATCTCCTCAAAATTCATATGTTGAAGCCCTAACCCCCAGTGTGACTGCCTTTGGAGAAAAGGCTTTAAAGAGGTAATGAAGGTTAAATGAGGTGATCAAGGTGGAGCCCTAATCCAATAGAACTGGCGTCCTTAAAAGAGAAAGAGACATCAGGGATGTGCTCACAGAGAAAAGGCCATGTGAGGACACAGCAGGGCAGCCATCTACAAGCCAAGAAAAAGGCCTCAGAGGAAAACCAAACCTGCTGACACCTTGCTCTTGGATTTCCAGCCTCTGGAACTGTGAGAAAATGACCTTCTGTTGTTTAAGCCACCAGCCTGTGGTATTTTGTTATGGCAGCCCTCGCAGACTAATACATTCCCTTTTACCTCAAGCAATATTTAATTTTAATGCTTTTTCTCTCTAGGTAGGAACTGAAAATACTTGCCATTGTTAAACGAAAATTCTCTTAAATTCCTTTAAGCATCTGCAAAACTTCTTCTTCAAGTCATTCTTCCACCCTTTTTAGATGATAATAGAAGGATTATCTTATACCCTACTCCCCTGAAGAGATAAACCAGAAGCATACCCAGCTTAATCTGCTAGAAGTCTATTTCCAAGTGCAAAATGGTGCCACTTCTAATATCTACAATCCATCCTAACTTGACTTTGGTCCACTCTTTACCCTGTCTAAGCAAAGACTAGACCCCTTTCTCAAATTCTTGTCCCATATTCTCCCCTACTATAAGAATGCCAGATAACTAATATGCTTTTGAGCACACTCACTTTCCAGTTTACACTGGATAAAATGTGATGTGGAGCTCATCATGAATCCTTCCACAAAATCTAAAAGGAAATTTTAGCAAAAATGGCGCCACACTGAGTACACTCTTAAATACAACATGTAATAGATGAATATTAGCGAACCAATCATATTCATAAACAACCTAATCAACTTAAGAGCACTCTCCAGACAGGCCATTTCCACATACTTCACTAGGCCTACATTAGCACATGATATATTTACGTTTAATTCCAACATGAAACTACATGATTGAGAAGGGTTTCATATTTCAAGTGTGTGGTGCATGATGTGTGTGTGTGTGCATGCACAGATGCACGTAGCAAATTTACATTAGTTAAACTGACAGCAAGTGCCACTACAGTGGCCATATATATACAAACAGAAAACAACCAGGTGTCAATCCAAATAAAAATATGATCCTGTCTCTCTACCACATATCCATAATTAATTTAATATAATAGTCTTACGGGTTACTTACGTTTTCCAGAAATACGAATGATTAGCCTCTTTCAACTTATTTGGCTGTAAGATCAAGTAGCCAATCTAATCACACAGTTCCTTCCTCATTTAAACAATATCGACAATATCATTTTCCTATGAAGATACCACACAAAATTTTAAAAATGGTATAAAACTCTAATTAGAATTTAACCTGAATATTTATTGGATTAGAAAAATTCTGCTCCAATTTAAAGAGGCAGTCAAGTTTATAAATGAGACCCGTTTTAAAAACATGTTCCAATTATTCTTGGAAAAGGATAAATTTAGCTCATCTTCCTCTTAATGTACATGATGTGATGAAGAACTGATGGTAAAAATTATAAAATTGGGGCACCTGAATAAAAGAAACATTAAGTTTTATCCCATACACTCTATTTGCTAAGACAGAAAAATATTTGGGGGATAAGTTCAACAAGGGATTGAAATAAAAGCTACCTAGTAATTTTCATTGCTAGATTCTACAAGTTATAATATTTGCTTCTTCAATGTTTAAATCAAACCAAATATACTTGAAATATCTGGAAACCAGTGAAAGATGTCTAACTAAGGAGGAAAACTCATACAGTACACGCAAGATCATCCTCTCCGTCAACTTAGTCACATGCAGAATACTAAGTCAGATGTTTAAAAAAAAAGAAGAAGAGAGCCCAAGAAGATAAAAGAACACTCTCCTTCAAGTGGAGAGAGGATAACCAGGACCACAGTGCCGACCAATTGAGAGCTCCTAGATAAGCACCCAAAGGCATCCACTTTCTTATATATTAGACATCATTCCGATCAAAGCCTTGGTGGGCACCTAACCCAAGAAGATGAGGCCTTCAGACAAGGTCCGATTTTTGTCTCTTCACTGTACCAGAGGATGAATTTATACCACTTTCTTTCACACAACCATTGAGGTCTCATCGACGTTACTCTTCATTACTGAGGATAACTGAGTGAACTACAAATAAAGGAACAGTTAACGCCAGCCTATCAGTTGCACAAATGTTTTAGGTTATAAAACATCTGGAAACTCAAGCGAGTTTTTGTACAACTATTACAAACTGCATAACAGGGGAGTGAGCTACAGGGATCAGAAGTCAGAATTCTAGCTCTGGACTACACGTTAATGAAACCATTTTAGCCCAAATCTTGCTCATTTAGCACCAACCATTTAGGATAAATAAACGGAAAGACATAAACTTCCATTTATACCAGACAGAGACTACCTGCTTTAACCAATAGTGGCCGCAGCATCCAGCAGAGTACCTGAAACTATGTTGGCACAACATAAAGCTGGCACTCAAATATTTTTCTGAATGAATACTATTTCTGTCAAAGTTTAGGAAAGGTAAACACTGAACGGTGGAACAGGCACTAAGCTGGGAGTCTGGGTTTTCATCCTCACTGTATGATCTTCGGCAAGTCACAAGGTCCCCAGGTCTGTTTTCTCATCTGCAAAAGAGAGGGGTGGACCAGGTTCTCTAAGATCTTTTCTAGCTGTAAAATTCTTTGTCTACCCTCAAAATGCTACCCCTCATTACCTCTCCAAGGCCAAGTGCAAAAACATCAGTGTTCCCATCCATGGATTTAGGGCTACTCATACCTCTTGCGTATAGTCCCCTCTACCAGAAAATACACGAGAAGAAGCCTCAAGCTGACGCACAGAGTAGAGTCAGTTATCAAGTTCACCTTAATGGTTCAGAACCTCAGGTCACTGTACTGACTTAAGTTGTTTCCATCCTGAATCTAAAAACTTCTATCTATTCTGATTGGTAATAAATAGCTGCTCTTCAAACTTTGTTTTCAATATTGGCATCCTTTTTAAAACCTTTGTATGGTCTACAATTCAACTTCCTGTTTTCCAACTTAGAGAAAAGATTCACTCTCTGTTACTGCCTGTATTGTGAGGTCTTAACAGGGCTGCCAAATAAAATACAGGACCGTGAAGCTAAACCTAAATTTCAGACAATCAGCAAATAGTTTTTTATTTTTTATTTTTTTGTGAGGAAGGTTAGCCCTGAGCTAACATCTGATGGCAATTCTCCTCCTTTTGCTGAGGAAGATTGCCCCTGGGCTAACACCCATGCCCATCTTCCTCTACTTTATATGGGACGCCGCCACAGTATGGCTTGACAAGCGGTGCGTCCGTGCACGCCTGGGATCCAAACCTGCGAACCCTGGACCGCCGCAGCGGAGAGCGTTCACTTAACCACTACGCCACTGGGCCAGCCCCAACAAATAATTTTTTAATACAAGTATGTCCCATCTAATATTTGGGACCCACTCATACTAAAAAATTATTCATTGTTTAGCTGGAGTTCAATTTAACTTGGTGTCCCGTATTTTTTACTTACTAAAATCTGGCAACTCTGGTCCTGATTTAATATTATCAGTTTCCAAAGAAATATAATTTTAAAAAGTAGCTTAAACACTAAAGATAATTTAATTTTTCTTTGATTCAGAAGGAAATTGAGTCTTCCAATAGCTAAGCTTCACCTCACTCTGGTCTCCCAACCTACTACACTTACAAAACACTGGAAGTGAATTGTGCAATAGCCCCTTCCATCTGGCCACCTTTATGGTCTCAGACTAATAGAAGTAATAACCTTCACGCTTCTAAAATGGAACTTAAAAACAGCAAATTCCCAATTTGCAGCTTGGAGGTTGCCTTATTCCGAATGACCTATACTCAATATGTTTCTTTTTCTTTTTTAAAGATATAATCGACATATAACATTGTATTAGTTTCAGGTGTACACCACAGTGATTCAATATTTGCATATAATGTGAAATGATCATCACAGTAAGTTAATATCCGTCACCATATACAGTTACAAATTTTTTTCTCCTATGATGAAAACTTTTAATATCTACTCTTAGCAACTTTCAAATACGCGAGTACTATTAACTATAGTCACCGTGCTGTACATTACAGCCCCATGCCTTACTTCATAACTGGAAGTTCGTACCTTTGACCACCTTCAACCATTTCACCGCCCCCTCCCCTACGCCCACAAGCAAACACCAATCTGTTCTCTATATCTATGAGTTTGGTTTTGTTTTTATTTTTTTTTTTAGATTCCACATATAAGTGAGATCATATAGTATTTGTCTTTGTCTGACTTATTTCACTTAGCATAGTGTGCTCAAGGTCCATCCACGTTGTGGCAAATGGCAAGATTTCCTTCTTTTTATGGCTGAAGAATATCCCATTGCATATATACACATTTTATATAAACTATCAATATGGTTTCTTAATCCTCACCTGTTCTTTAGTTTGCTATATTAGTACTTATAGTCCATCTATCTTACCTAACATATCATAAACCAGTTAGGGAGACACTTCTTTGGTATTCTCACTTTTACCTCCTACCCTTCCCCACACACACAGTACACACAGTGTTATGTATACAGAAGTTCAGCAAGTGTTTTCTAAATATTAAATGTCATTGTAAAATAATATAAAAACAGAAGTTGTCACGGTCTGCATTGAATTTTGCTGATCCTATGACAAACCTGAAATTCACTTTTTGAATTAAATTTGTATCAACTGCTTGACTTTCTATAGTTTAAGGATAAAAATGTATAGAAATTCCCATTATAAACTTTACGGATACGTGAATTTTCTCTAGTGAGCATTTACTGAGCATCTAAGAAATCTACTCTGTCCTAGATGCTGCTTACTATGCAGTATGACTATAAAGTAATAACTAATATAGCAAAACATGTATCAGAACACATATAGCCTAAAAATATTTTTGCACCAAGAATTACTTACCTTAGCTCATCCTAATAAGGCTGCCATTGCGAAACACATTTCAAGCACTCCAATTTTGAAATTTCCTTTAGATCCTGGGGTACTTTTTTAAAGAAAATATCCTCCAAGACAGTAAATCTTCATTTGTTTGAAGATATATCATCAAGAGTAATTTTGTAAATAAGTTTCATTAATAGGGTAGATGGCTCACACACTATATGTTATAGGGACACTGGTAAAAAAAAAATATCATAGAAACTGTTATCAGAGACAAGTGTCTATGAAAGGAGATATAACACTGAACGTCCGCAATCAATTCAGAACGTTAATATCCTAAGCCCAAACGAATTGTTCAGTCTTGTAGGATGAATTCAACAGAATTATGCTTTTTTAAAATTAACAAACATGTATTTTACCATTTATTATTTATCACTGATTAGTTGATCAGTGCCTCCTTAGATCTTGAACGTTATGTTTTTCTACCATAGACCTTAACTTTTTCCCCCAGCTATCATCAGAAACACCACATTTCATCAACAATTACTGTTTCCTCCTAAAATCTCTGGTAGCATAAATTCTCCCTTTAAAATTCAGGATAATATCAAGCCTTCACTGTTTGTCACTTTAAATGTGTGGCACAATCTTCCCACAACCTAAGCAGAACTAGATTTAAATTTGGCTTTTTGCAGTCAATATTTACAGTCAGCAAGAATCAAACAAATCTCTAGCCTCTTGTACATTTTTCATCAATCTTTAGGTAAATAGGCAAGCACTTCCAAAATCATCCAAGAACATTTTAATTCCAAGAAAAGAAAAAGAAAAAGAAAATCTAGCTCCTGACATTAAACTTCTGGTCACACGTCAGAGGTTCACCAGTGTACAGCAGAAGGAGTGGCAGACCAGGGAGTTAGAGAGCTGGGCCCACATGCCTTCTCTGCCACTCAGCACTTGGGCAGGTGAACTGCTCATTTCTCTAGAAATGAGCCATCATCTTACTTGGAGGGCTGCTATACAGAATAAACGACACCAACTGTTACATGCAACATGCTTCTGACACAATCAATCCTCTTCTAACCATAAAAGAAAATCAGATTCTTTATCCTCATGACCTCAAGTATTAAAGCCGGTAAGCCCAATCCATTTTCCTTAACTAAAGCAGTGGTCTGAAGTCTGTGACTGTTACTAGTACAATATTCGAACTCTTCATGTCAAAAGCACTTATTTACTCAGTGGAATCGGGTTATGAGATATTTGCCATAAACTGAAGCTTATCCTTATTAAGAAAAAAGGTTTAAATACTTTACACAAAGGACTTCCAACTATATACCAGAAAATTATCTTGGACAATTTTAAAAACTCAAATGTAATTAAACCGGCAAGTAACCACTAAGAATTACTACTCATTTTTTAAGACCTACAATGTGTCAGGTACTAAGCTAGGTCCTGGAGATATAAACTACCATCAACCTAGACCTCGCCCTTGAAGAATTCTGTTTATCTAGCAGTATGAACTTGCAAAGAGATAAAGATAATAAATGATATCTTAGAAATAGCATATTTCCTTGGCTCCAATATACTTCAGGAATCATTCCTTCCACTTCCCAGCATTTTTAGCCCATAACATAGGAAAGTCCACCCTTTTTTCCACGTTGAGTCAATAGGAATTTGAATCCATGATTTTTGCTTAAAATATCTTTCAAAGTCTATAATCAAGAAGTAACACTGAATCCAAAAGCTAGTTTATACAAGATTGCTTGTCACATGCCAGGCAAAGCAATTAAAGAGAACAGAATTTGTCACCTCTCAGAAAATCACAGAATTATGAAACTAAGAAAGGGCAAGGTTTCCTTTTTAAGCAGTAGCACTCAGAGTTACTACTACATTAAGGACAAAAAATTTAAAAAACAGAAAGACAATTAAAAAAACCCTTTTTAACCAATAGGAAATGCAAACAAAACCTATATACTTTACTAAGTTTCAAAGTTATAGGTCAACTGTAAAGGAGTTAAGGAGATTAAGATCACAGACTACAGGTTACAAAAAGCCTCATGTTACCATGTTTTTGTTCTTAATCAATGGCCAAAATGATTTAGATGACTTAAAACTCAGAAAAGGCTTCGACTCAGATTATTCTATATCGAAGAAAGTGGAATACGCCTATAAGATACTTCTTTCAGTTAGTAAAATTGTTTGTGTATGTAGATTTAATTTTTCATTTTACTCTCCTCAACTATTATTAAATCAATAACTGATTTTCTGATGGATGTTTCAGAATCAAGAAAACAATGACTTAATACAAAGTGATGGCAACACAGACACAGAAATGACCTTGCCTAGGGAAGCTGGGGGAATGTCTCATCAAAGAACTAACTTTTCAAGTGTGTCTTGAAGGAAGAGCAGTATTTTGTAATAATGAGGAATTTAGGCAAGGGGAGTATGAGGTACGAAGCATGTGGAGAAGAGTGAGCAGGCCAGGCATGTCTGTAATTCAGTAAGGATTCCTGGTACAACCCCAGGTGACCTCTGTGACAGCAGAGATGGGGGAGGACAGGGACTCAGAGTTTAAGTGGACATGAATTCAGGAAGTGCCAGGGGAGATGCATCTAATTTTCTGGAGAGGTTGGGAGGGCTTCATGAAGGAGTTTCATGATGAGTCCTGAAAGATGACTAGTCCAGTTGAGGATATTCCCCACAGGGGGAGCAGCACAGAGTTTTTGAAGGCAAGTTTCCCTGACGATTAAGTTTTGTGAATTCCTATTTATGATTTTAGAAATCTCCTTTTTCACTGTCAAGATGCCAATTTTCAATTCTTTCTGTAATACTTATGCTTGTTTCTGAACAACTTTCCCGGTTTCTCGGAATCTGCTCTCATCTGAGGTGTGCTGGAAAACCAGTTATCAAAATGTTACAGAAATGTATTTAAAATACTAGTAAACACACCAAGTAAACACCTAAAGTGGAGTGAAGCACTGAGAGTTGTGATGCAGGAACTTCTGGCTTCTAAGACAGCTTTTCTGCCAATTTCCTGGTTCTCTACTTGTTTTACATGGTTCAGGAAGCTAGATAAATAACAGCCTTCAGGCTAAGAGAGAAATTATCCCATACCTCTCCCCACGCTTCCAGTCTCCTTCCTCTTTCATTCCTTCCCATTTCAGAGGCATTCCAGATAGCAATTAGTCCACTAAGTTGTATTCCACGACAAGAAGACCATTCTTCATTGGAGGAATGGCAGGATACAGTTATTTTGGTACATTTGATCCTTTTACACCTATAACTTGTTTAAGCAATTTCAGAGGCAGTACTTGAGAGGAAAAAAATTACCTGCTTTGTATATTCAAATACCTATATATTAACGTGTATCTACTAACTAAATGTAAAAAAGTTACAATCAACTACATAATGTCTCCCTCCCCTATCACATCCCACTTCTACAGCTGTTATCTTAGTCCTTAACACCACTACAATCTAGTGACTTGATGATGACTCCAAACTGCGTACATTTACAACTTTAACTTATAATCTCTCTTTTCAACTCTCTGGGGCATCTGCCTTAGTGGGCTACTTAGTATCAAACATATAGGAGAGGCATGGCCAAAGAATCTCCTCAAAGGAGGAGTTTTCCCTCCTTTCAACACAAAGACCTTCACCAATAAAGCCTCCGCCTGGGGTAACATTCAATTTGAACCTATGAGTATGCATTAAGAAAGGAGATAATAGGGGCAAGTCCAAAATCATGATGCAACTCAGAACTGACAGCCTGGCTCGCCACCTTAGCTGTATGTGGAAACACAAGCAGGGCTCGGTATAACTTTAAAAAAAGCTCCAGAACTAACAGTGACAGAAGGACAGAGATCACTCTCAAGAGTTCCAAGAGTAGGACGATGGTAGCAAAATTACTGAGATTTGAGGGTTTGACAGCTGACTCCAAAATGCCTTTCTTGTTTGTATACGAATAGCTGGAAACAATATATCCCATTCATTATGGGAAGAGATCACAGACCAGGCCAGGGACATGTGCACACACTCACACTGGTTCCTGGAAGCATATAACACCTGATGAATCAGTGCACAAAAAAGGAAACCGAGAAAGAACGTGGGCTCCCTGAGGGAGGCAGACTTACAGCTCACCTAACAGTGTCTCTTCTTGGCAGGTCTCAGTTGTTAATGTCTAGCACAGGGATCACATAAATATTTTTTGAAGGAATATATTTATCAAAAATCTTAAGTTTTCCATTCAACGTCTGAGAATTAAAAAAAAAACAACTGAGATACAATGTCATAGGAAGAGTCTGCTAGGACATGTCCCTAAAACTTGAACGTTTTATTTCATATACAATACAGAACCTTCACTTTTTTAGATTGACTCTTACCGAACACTTGCACTTAAAAGTTTAGATGTTAAATTTTTATAGAGTTGTCTCTACTATTAAAAAAAAAGATTAACATTAATCTGCAAAGAAGCATTTTAGAAAAACTGTTTATTCACTGGCACTTTGAAATAAAAGTAACTTCCATTTCTATGGGCTTCTTAGTATTCTATTCCACTTAGTAAAGTCTATCTTATCCTTTAAAAGCAGGGATGGTAGAACTGTTTCAGAAATAATTAAATTTATATAGCATAGTTATAACAAAATATTTCTCTCTTCAATAGTGTCATTCAGCTGCCATGTTATTCAGTTGAAGTTAAAAGAAACAGTGCTTTGTGATAAATTCTCACCACAAGCATGTTACAGTTTCTAAGGAGAGAAAAAACAAGCATTTTACCGGAGTCCAAGTGTCAGTGCATTCAAGATCAACACCGGACACAAGATGCTCCTTCCAGACTCATTAGGAACCTTACGGGCATAAGGCATTGTGCCAAGGGTGAGTGACAGACTAACAGTCCCTGCTCTCAAACTGAACATCTCATGGAGGCGTCAAACATATAACCGACAACAAAATATGAATTTTTAAAAGTGCTACAAGAATGTGAGAAAGTAAAGCAAAGATCTAGAAGTCAGTGGCATGAACTATACACACAGCAAGAAAAGACAAAGAATCTCAACACCTAGCCAGCCTCACAGAAAAGAGGATGGCAAAAATCTTAATCAAAAGATAACGAACTACCAAAATCCTTTAAATCCAATAATTACAAAGGAAACAATCATAAGTGAAGATAAACATCTATAAAAAAAGATGTTCACTGAAAGATTATTTAGCATGAGAGAAAAACTCAAAACCCAAACATCCAGTAACAAGAGAACAGCCATGGGATGAAATATTACACTCTTAAAATGATGTTAATGAAAAAAATTTAATAACATGAGAAAAAGGATTTAAAGCTTTTTAAAAGCACACAATTATACCTACATTATCTCATGCATGCTAACAGGTGTACAATTTTTTTTTTCCTGTGAGGAAGATCAGCCCTGAGCTAACATCTGATGCCAATCCTTCTTTTTTTTGCTGAGGAAGACTGGCCCGGGGCTAACATCCATTCCCATCTTCCTCTACTTTTTATGGGACTCCACCACAGTATGGCTTGACAAGTGATGCGTCAGTGCGCGCCCGAGATCCGAACCAGCGAACCCTGGGCCGGCAAACCGGAGCGCGCCCACTTAACTGCTGCACCACCGGGCCGGCCCCTAGCGGGTGTACAAATTGTTTAAAAGATCAAAAGTAAATAAAAAAGTTAAAGCTGGCTATTTCTCAGAGGTAGGATTATAAGTGATTTTGTTTCATTTTTACATTGTATAATGTTTGGAAAATATAGAACAGTGTTGTTACATTTTAAATTGGTAAAAAGGTTATGTATGTCATTGTATTTTAGGATTTCCCTTTAAAAGAATTAATAACTCTTTTCATCTTTTTTTGGTAGAGAATATCTCTCCCAAATATCCCAGAGAATCCACTCATTTAAACAGGTTAATATTTGTAAATTGCTTAGAACAGTACCTGGCAGGTAGAACATAGCTACACAGGTGTTCATTTTATTCAATAATTTTAACTTCCCTTTATCTAGTCAAAGTAACTAGTGTGTTTTAGAGCTGGTCTATTTTTCATGGCACCTTGGCAAGAGAACATTAGTTTCTTTTTTTCCCTTCTAATTCTAACATCTCTTAAGAGATGAGGGCTGTCTCTCTCTGAGCTTCTACTTCCTTCAAAGAAAGAGCAAGAGGAAGAAATTCAGTCAAATATCAAGTTCCTCAAAGGGAAGATAGGAAATTAATGAAGAGGTTGGAATTTTAAAATATGGTCAGTTGTAAAGACATATCCACTAAAGTGTACTCCTTGACAGATTTATTACAGATCTCAAGTCAAATTTCATGGGATCAAACTCTAACATTAAGAAGAATATATACTTATCCAGATGAAGAAATGGAGAAATCATCTACCAGACTCTTAGTCGGGAGAGGGCTAGAGGTAACTATTGGAAAAATAATGCCTTTATATTTTTATGAGCTACTTGGGGGGGGGGGTGTGGAGTAGTGCTGGTGTGGTGGTGAGGGACACCCCAAGGGAACTCAAGAAACCAAAGATGACAACTAACTGTTCTAAATAACAAAGGAATGAGGAATTTGAACTTGCAAAGTGGAGGAAGACTTGAGGGAGAAATCAAGGACCTAAAGTTGTTTGTGGACTGTTTTTGCTAAAGAAGTTTCCAGTCAAGTCTGCACTGCTCACTTATGCATTTCTAAAAATGGATTCTTTTATCCAAAATAATACTGAGTTCTGCATCTAAACTGCACAAGGCTGCACATAGACACAAGAACCGGACGACAGGTGACATATCAGGGTTATCCACACGTGTACACCTATTCCATATATGTATTCATTTGACAAACTTATACGTGCATCAAGTTTGTTTAGAGAAACAGATCTACATGGCCTTTTTCTTTTTTTTTTTTTATAGTAGTTCTTTTAGTCCTCCTACCCCATTTTCCACGCAGAGGCAACAAGGAACAGGTGTCTTTCATTGTAGTACCTTACCATTTCTACAAAAAACACTTAACAGTGCTCCTGCTTGTTTTTTCAGTTTTAGGTGTTATATATATCTTTCAACACCATTCTTCCTTCCACGCCAGTACAAACACAAACGCTTCCCAAAGGACTTTTATCTAGAGTATATTAAAAAAACGACAACTCAATAATAAGACATACAACCTAATTAAAAAGTGGACAGAAGATCTAGACACTACACGTTATTGGAATCCAAAATGTCCATCAACAGGTAAATGGATACACAAACTGTGGTATATCCATACAATGAAGTCCTTATCAGCAATAACAAGGATTAAACTATTAATAAATGCAGCATGGAAGAATTTCAAAAAATTATGCTGAATGAAAGCCAGACCAAAAAAGAGCACATACTGTGTGATTCCCTGTACATAAAAATCTAGAAAATTCAAATTAATCTATAATAACAGAAAGCAGATTAGTGGTTGCCTGAGGAGAGGAGGTGGGAGATGGGACCGGAGGGAAGAAGATTACAAGTAGGCACAAGGAAATTTCTAGAGGGATGGTTGTGCTCATTAACTTGACCATGGTGGTAGTTTCACTGCAGTATACATACATCAAAACTCAAGTTTTTCACTTTAAATGTGCGCAGTTTACTCTATGTCAATTATACTTTTTTTTAAAGATTTTATTTATTTATTTATTTATTTGTCCCCCCAAAGCCCCAGTAGATAGTTGCATGTCATAGCTGCACATCCTTCTAGTTGCTGTATGTGGGACACGGCCTCAGCATGGCCAGAGAAGCGGTGCGTGGGTGCGCCCGGGATCTGAACCCAGGCCGCCAGCAGCAGAGCGCACACTTAACCGCTAAGCCATGGGGCTGGCCCTGTCAATTATACCTTAATAAGGCTGTAGTAAATGTTTTAAAGTAGGAGAGAAAAGAATACGACACAAATAAGCTACACAGGAGTTCTGGACTCACATGCAGGCTTTCTGACCACGGCGTTCACTGTGGGGTGATCGGACTGGCACATTTTCTTTGGACAACCCCTCACACAAACACAGAGCCAACGTCAGAATCTTTAGGTCCCTTCCCTTGAGCTGGTCAGAGTTCTCCGAGAAGACACTTCAACTCTGGCCAGCATCCTGAAAGCTAAGCGAGGGAAGAAGGCTGGGGATCTTAACGTAAATATGTAAACTCACACTCACTCTCATTAGTATACTTTTAGCAGGGAGCCGAGAAATGCCAGTTATATGCCACTTCTTTAACTGGAAATCTTAGATAAATACATTTACTGAAAAGCTAAATTATCTTCATGAATGAGACACAGCATATCACAGATGAAACATCAAATGATGATAAACTAGCTAAAAGACAAAATTAGCAGGCAAACCTAAAAGAACAAAGAATTAAATGATTGAAAATTTGGGACCAGGACGGGGGGAAAAGAAGACTTACTATGGCCATACAATGTTTTTTTTTTTTTTTGTGAGGAAGACCAGCCCTGAGCTAACATCTGCCAATCCTCCTCTTTTTTTGCTGAGGAAGACTGGCCCTGGGCTAACATTCGTGCCCATCTTCCTCCACTTTATATGGGACGCCGACACAGCATGGCTTGACAAGCGGTGCGTCCGTGCGTGCGGGGGATCCGAACCTGAGAACCGTGGGCCGCTGCAGCGGAGCATGTGCACTTAACCGCTTGTGCCACCGGGCCGGCCCCCCATACAATTTTTTTTTTAAAGTCAAAACTTCCAAGAAGGAAATTAATAAAATTCTCTGTCTTTATATTTTGTACGTTTTTGGGACGTAACAAGGAAATCAAGTGATTTACCCCAGATCACTTGGCTTTTTAGTGGTGAAGATTAAACTCAAATCTAAATCTGGAGAGAACTTAAGATAACATTACAGAGTAAAAACCAAAATCAGAAGTTTTAGGTTCAGTCACACAGAGGAATACCATAAAGATACACAGGCCCTGAGAAAGGTGGGCATTCCTTGCAAAAGCAAGAGGTCCAGAGGTGAAAAAGAATCAGGTAAGCTCCAGTATTCAACTACATATATAAAAATAGCAGCGTTTAAGCTCAAGGCCAGGAGAATTTAAACATCACCCAAAATCTGCTGTGCATGCAGAGAAGGACTGACTGACTGATGCTTGTTTTTCTGATACCTGATGTTCAGAAGGTTTGAGGAGCTCCTTTTCCTCGACTTTGCCATCATCTCTTTCCCACTGCACTGACTGACCTTCCTTGTTTTCAGCCCTCTATCTGCACTGGTGCCCTTTAACTCAGTAATTCTCCATGGTAATTAGGAGTCAGGAGTGTCCAAAGTAAAGTACCTGAAGCTGGTGAGTCACTTTTTAAACAAAAAAAGAACAGTTAAATCATCGCTCACTTGATTTGGGGCATAAGTAGAGAAGGACAGAATTATAGCAAGGGAACTGAAAATCTCACATAACTCTAGCTATTAGCAAGGCCGCTTGGAATATACGCCAACATCATCCTCGTGTGTTCCAGTAGGAAAAGATCAAATCCAGTAGGAAAAGATCAAATCTAGCAGGAAAAGATCACTCTCTAATCCATTTCACTTCTGCTGGTTCCATTGATTTCCACGTTCACAGATTTTTAATTTTTTTTCCACTACCAAAACCACTCTACACTCCTCTTTTGATCAACAATTTTATTATGATTATTGTTGCAATGTGAAAGAAGCAGCAAGTCTTAGAATTCCTTCTACAATACCTTACCAACAATTAGGTCTATAAAATTTAAAAGGGTTGAGAGAACACTCAACAGCAGCGCACCTGTACGGTTGCAGCTGTGCTAATCACTAGAAAATGAATAATCTCTAGAGAGCAACATTTTTCCAAGCATTTTTTAATATAACAGCTTACACACTAAATCTATATAAATCATTAATTGCTTAACATTTGAAATTATGCCTTCGTGGATTACAAGATCATTCAACAGAAATGATAAAGTA